>NC_051184.2:105209163-105449162 GCF_013339695.2 Rhipicephalus sanguineus
TAACGTACGTGCAGTGCGCCGGCGCGTGCCACTCGGCTGTATCTAGGGAAACTTTCCTGAATGAAGCTTAGCTGCGAGCAACGCCTGTCCTGTGCATCTGTGTTCCTTCTTTATCCCGTATCGGATCGCGAGATCCGGTACTCAAGTATATAAGCACTACATAATCAGCTTACCGTTTCTGTGTTGGTACACGCATGTTTCTGTTGGCATCGCTACTCCACTGTAAACAATTGGTTACGCAATACATATCCGACTCTTTCAACATATGAGTGTGCGTATACCACTTCCACATTTCTCTGGCGTCATTCCGTAACGCTTCGCTCACTGTGAAAAATTAGGCCACACCCACCATCCCGCGCATGCTTCGCACAACATCGATTCCCATGGTACGTGGGATCTGCCAATTTTTTTTGTTGTTCCGACTTTCGCGCTGTTTTCTTTCCGCTATCTCACGTTAACTTGGCAGCCGACGCGTCGGCGTCGACGGGCAGCAGCGATCTCGGCACAAGCCAATCAGGAGTGCGCGTTTCGCGTTCGGAATTCAAAGCGAGGGAAACACGTTCCACATCTGCGGTGGTCAAGGGCGCTGTTCTTGCACAGTGACATGCACCCTACCAAGCCATGCGCCTGGTGCCAAAGGCCACTGCCTCTTCTAACGTTGATAACACAGGCCGCTTTGGAGAGCCGAAGCATCGTATTAGTAACTGAATCTTCGTTAAGGACGCTCTAACCGCTCACATTTTAATGTCTTCCACCGAGAAGCCGACGCGCAGGTGTTATAGTAAGCTATGTTCTATGCGTTTTGGTTGAGGACAATATTAACCAAAAATGTCGACCATGTAGTGAAACAATTTATGAAAGGTGTCATTATATGATTACTGTTTGTGATCGTACTTTTGCTTTCAAGCTTGTGTCCTTGCTAAACGCTCGCCAGGTGGCCGTCGTCCACGTGGGCTATCGTGATGAGAGAGATAGAATTCCACTGGTGCTTTCAACTGTGTAAAATTCGAGCCATTTCCTGTAATAGTTCGCGGACAACGAACTGTTTTGGAAACGCAACTATGTGTTCGTTTCTCGTGTTCGATTAATGAACTTAGGAACTTCTTAAGATCAGCCTACAAACAATAGCTCATGCTCGCTAACAAGCTTCGATGCGTGGTTGCTGCGGGATAACCTTTTTCACAATGCGATAACATACAGATAAAAATTGCTCAAAGCTTGCACTAAGCCACGCAATGCTCGATATACAGCGAAGCTGATCGTTCTCATGCTTTTTATTTTCGCTAGCTTGAATTTTTTGCTTGAACTTTGCTTGACCTTGTCTGTAGTGTTGTTGAACTTTTGCTTGAACTTGGCTTGACCATGGCTGCAGCGGGGATGAACTAGGCCGCAGCTAGGTGATGCAGGTTGTTTCTAGGTTGCTTCTAGATCGTTCCTAGGCTTTAGCTAGGTGATGCTAGATTGTTTATACTTTAATCTCAGGATGGAAAGGTTCGAGTTAAACGACAGGCAGTCAGACACGATACGGGCACGTGGTCGTTCGCGTAGGCCTTTCCATCGCTTCGGGTCCTCTCGCAGCCGCAGCGCATTTCCCGTTCCCAAGTATTCTCTCGTTGTACGTACTCGGGTCTTCGGCTCGACGCCATCACTTCGCAGCCATTCTTGGGTTGACTGCTGCCTTCTTCCTTTTTAGTGGATGTTTTGAGTAGTGAGATTTGCGCAGTTTCTGTGGCACATACACGTTTATGATGATGATAAATTTCTGATAGGCCGCACAAATTCCTTTCGCACTTACCCTATTTTTGGGGCTAACTGGTTGCCTTCTTCATTTTTTTTTTATTTCGAAAGCCTGCCCTTAGGCATAGTAATTGGTGGTCTTCATTTTGGTGGACAAGTGGTGAGTAGTACAATTTACCCAATTTTTGTGGTGCATACCGGTTTACGATGATGATAGTTTTATTACAGGGTGAACAAGGACCCATTTTCGAAACAGCTTCGCTGTTAAAAGCAATTGAAATTATGCTTTTTTTTTCTTCTTAGCAATCAACGAGGCTTTATTTTCGAGGGCCACACGCAGCAGCGTGACGAAAACGTTTACGCTTAGGCTACGCGGAGTTCACTATGCGGCCGCTGAAAGTCGTCGCCAGGTGTAAAAAAATTATAATCCATGTAGAGTGTTTTCACCATCTAAGGCATAACACCAAAGACGAAGTGACAAAGGACGAAGGCAGGCGCTGTGTTCGTCGGTTTTCGCTCTGTTCTCGTCTTGTGGGCTAGATGCTTAAATGGAATGTAGCAACATTAGCTAGCTTACATGTATGTTATTTCCTTTAAAGTGATATGTGGTCTATTACGGGTCTGCGGTAAGCAGTCTTGCTAAGCTGAGAAATAGATAGTACCCTTGCAATTCAAATATTTCCCCTTTTTATTTTTTTTTACTGCTTGCTAAACTTTGTGAGAGCAGTCAGATGTCCAGGATATCGCCCGTTATACAGCCGGGACAGGCCTCTGGAGCGCCAATGGAGTCGACAAGTAGAAGCGACCAAATACTGGTCTGCCCTTTCAGCAGTAACTGTGGCACAAGTTTGCTGGATAACCTTTCGCTCAGAATATGCGTTCAGATTGAAAGTGCGCTCGAGTCCGAAAAGCAACGACGCTTTTTTCGGAAGGAACGCAAAACCTTTTATAAAATTCTCGATTGGTATGAGCAGGCGCCTGTCACAAAGCCTAGACTACCACTTCAAACGCTGCCCACTTTCACACGGGGCTGTTACTTAATCGGGGCCGTTGGGATACCGAAACTGCATGGGGTTTTAGCTCAAGAAAAGCAAAGGTGGCGCTGTAGAAACCGCGCACCTTGTGTTGTTTCTGAGAGCCTCAGCTTGGCCAAAGGCCCCGATGCTACGGTCCAGAGCCCAAATGCTTAGGACCATAATCTGGGACTGTTTCAAAATTGAAGGCGAAAGAAAGGTGTGAGATGCGATAATTGCGAAGCTTGCACTAAGCCACGCAAGGCTTGAAACAGCGGAAATGGACGAGATCTGAAAGAATGATCTAGTTGCTTCAAGGTTGTTTATAAGCATTAGCTAGTTGATGCAGGTTGTTTCAAGGTTTCTTATAGACAGTTGCTAGGCATTATTAACTAGCTGATGCCAGGTTGTTTCTACATTGATCCTCAGCGCATACATGTTCGAGTTAAAGAGCAGACAGTCAGAGACACGACAGGGATGTCCAAGATCCAGAGACGGAACCTCGCGCTGAAACCAAGCGTTCGCACCTCTCATAGATCTGCTGGCAGCTTATTGTAGTTGTAGCTAGACAGAACTTGGTAGTAGCTAGGTTGAAGTCGGTAGAACTTCGCTATAATAAAGGCTAAGCTTGGTGTAGCTAGGTTGATCTTGGCTATATCCAGGTTGACCTTGGTAGCAGCTAGGTTCAACTTGGCTATGTCGCGGTTAAACTTGGTGTGTCTAGGTTGAATTTGATATTAGCTAGGTTCGGAAGGGGCTACGCCTAGGTGGTTATTTCGGTAGTACCACCTACCAATTTCTGTAACACATACCCGTTTACGGTAATCATTTTCTGATAGGCCGCACAGTTGCACATACCAGTTTCATGACGATAGTTTTCTTTTTCACTTTCAGTAGACTAGTGGTGAGAGTGGGATTTGCGCAATTTATGTGGCACATACTCGTTTATGATGATGATGGTTTTAGCGTAGGCCGCACGGCACATAACCGCAGGCCGTACAGATTGCAGTAGTTTAAACTGCTTCGCTTTTAAAATGCAGGAGCTTTTACCTTATCGACTAAATAGAGAAAAGTGAAGGTTGCAGCATGGAGTTAGTACAGACGCTGGAGGAAAAGCGCCCCACAGCGCACATGATTAGAATCTCGTTCTACCATGGCGCTGCCATTGCCTCCAATACTCTACCGTGAGAGCATTTCCATCTCCTCAGACGCGTGCTAGACTTGATGGTGGAAATATGCATTTATCTTAATTAGTGATAGTGAGCTCACGTGAAGTAGTTACAAATCCGTGTTAACAGGAAGTGCAGGCGACGACGCACTGCAACTCACAGCTCAGCCAGAAAACGCGCAATCAGCCATTATTTCGAACTCAAATAGATAATGGCGCAATCTAGAAAAAGGGCCTGCAAACTCATTTTCCTGCACCTCGATTTTCGCATACACTAAATTGCCTAAATGATCTCGAATATTTTCCAGGTTTTTCTAAATGAACTTAAACACTGTCCGCATGTTTCTGCTTCGTCGAAATGCCAGTGTTTGATGTATATTGCCAGTATTACTAACATTGAGTAGTGTAAATTTTTTGCCGATCTGTAAATATTTGTAAGGATAACAGTGACAATGGTATGGTAAAGGCAGTAAACTTGTGGTCGGTGCTCTCTCGGCCCAGCTTTTGCTTTAGAGCCTGTACTGACACTATGAAGTGGTGTGTGCGCCCTTGGCGTATTACTGTGCTTTCTGTCTTGCTTCCTTTCTTCTGCTTGCTTGCTTTCTTGCTATATTCTTTCTTTCGGTGGAATTGTCCTATCACCCCCAAACTGTTTTCTTCTTCCATGCAGCGAATCAGGCCTTGATTCACGTGCATAGCATCGCCACACTTCAGTTCATAGAAACAATTACGGTTATGCGTTCATATCCAGGCACTGATGAAATGTGGCAACGTGAAATCACAAGTGACCACGATAAAAGATGAGATTGCAGTGTCCAAAATGGCACATCGCCTTCAAACCCCCGATCAACAGAGCATCGAGTAGGGGGAAACAGCGCATACAAATACGAATGTGACTGACGCATTTTCGAGAGCCGCAGTTCTGTGCGCACGCCGGCGCAGGTTTTTTTTTTCCCCCGTACGACGCCGCTACTAAAGTGTGCAATAAAAGAGGTTCGCTTAAAGCGATTTCTCCAGTATTGCTGGATATGTAAAAAGAGGTTGTGATTTTGGAGAAGCCAGAATATTTGGATGGCGAAATGCTCTGAAAAGGAAAGCAGTTTTTTTTTTTTGAAGTCTACAGACCAGTACTGCTATCAGGTGTTTATTACATAAAATTTGCAAAATTACTATCAGATCCTTTGCATTTTCTAATATCGATCCTCATATGGTCTCATCAGACGCCAGGAATTGGGGCCAGGTTATGAAAGAAGAATATACACGTCGCTCGTACAGTTCTTCTGTACTCCTATGGTTGCCAAAAGCAGCTTCCAATGTTAAAGGTCGACCTCACGAAGGCTATTATTCGTGGTAGTTACAGTGAAACCTCGGTGATACGATCACAGCTCGTACGAATGTCGGGGGGATACGAATTTTTTGTTGGTCCCGTCCAAGGCCCATTGGTCTGCAATATAATGGAGTACGGTTGTTGTGAACCGATTTTCACTCAGCGACGCTTGATACGAGCGTACGCTACCGCTCAGATACGAAGAGGTGCCGTCCGCGTTGTCGCGGAAGACGCGACAAGCACGTGCGAGCGCGGGAACGCAAGCGTGGGCATGCGCGCCGCACCGCCAAATCGTCAGAATCACAGTGTAAGAAAACACTTTTCTTACGGTCAGAATAAACTTTCAGAGTCCTGTCATGGCCTCTGAGATTGTGTGCGCGAATCTTTGAGGCTCTTATGTGGCTCCGTGTGCCTTCGCGTTTAGATTACAGAGGGCATTAGCGCCATGCTTTTTTTTCACACTCTTAGACCTGCGCTGCTATCGTTGTACTGTGTTTACACGTGCCTGTCTCGTGCATCAGACATCCTATGAAAGGTGGACGAGAACCGAAGGAAGGCGAGGACGGACTTAGCGAAGGAATCAAGCCTCACAACTTCAACATGCGCGACCGTTGAGGTCGCACTTGTGCGGGGACGGCCGTAAATCTCCCAAAAAACATCACCAACACCTCAACGATAACAAAATGTATACACATGACCGTAGTTCTGTAATTTTGTGGCCTTGAATCATCGCGTCAAAGTGCTTCTTACGTTACTTTCGCTGCATGGCTCCGGTGTCATGCAAAAAAAGTATATTAAAATTTGGAAGGGGCTACTGCTGTCGCGGGTCACAACGCACCTGGTTCATTAAATAAATACGCGCGTACGGGCCCTATATTTACTAGTGCTGGTATGATTGCCGACATCTAAAAACTTAACTGACAATCATTCAGAGTTCTTCCTGACGTTGATGCGGCCATGAAAAACAATAAATGAAAATGTACGCTATTTTCGCATGCTAATCTCCCATTTCTGGTGATACGAATATCGGATGATACGAATATTTTGGTGGTCCCGTGAGATTCGTATCGCCGAGGTTTCACTATTCGTTGATTTTTTGCTGTTGTGGAACATGCTGTTCTGGCCAATGTGGGCTCCTGTTTTGCTTCAGGGTATGAGACCTTGTTCTATTATTTGGCGACTCGCCAAATTCATAATGGTCACCTCTGAAAAATTTTATTTTGGGAATCAAGGCTGTCCAACATCTCCACTTCTATTCGCTTCCAAATTGCGAATATATGTTTGAACCATACGAATGCCTCCAATTTTCGTTCACCGCGGTTAGTAGTCGCGAAACCGCAACATGTATGTCAACAGCGCTAATGGGTCTACATCGATATCTACATCTGCAGGCACCCCGGGGCAATAGCTAACAAGAACAAAGCAATAAACATGCTTCGACGGCCTTCTTAGTGATTTAAAACAATTGATGGTATTCGATTAAAAACGTTCTTCCCACTAAATCATTTGTGTTTGGAAGTGAAGGAGACTTTATTGCGGTAATGGAATGAAATTTTTAGCGTTTTTTTTTCGTCAAATAAAAGAGTGCAGGTGCTCGAGGACCTATAAAACATTAAGGTAAGCGTGAGTTCGCAGTCAATAATTCGTTCATCAGTGGTGCTTCGCCCAAGCGGTGCTTCGTCTTCCCCCAATACCATGCTACAGAAACAGCTCAAGCTATTCAAGTTCGAACACGATGTACTCAGTCGGTATATTCTTCACGCGGAAGGCCATCGATGGGTTGCCGTCGTACCACGCGCTCTTCGCGCTGAAGTTCTGCGAGCTTTACACGACGAATCAACTTCAGGCCACTTTGGTTACCACACAACTCACGAGTGCATCCATCGTCGATTGCTGTGGTCAGGTCTTTCCACGTGCACATCTAAATATATTGCCTCGTGCGCACTTTGTCAACACCACAAGCGGCCTACTACTGCCCCAGTCGGGACCCTCCAACCACTTCCTTGCCCAGCAGAGCCGTTCTCTGTCGTTTGAATTGACCTCTTCGGGCCCCTGCCTACTACCTCAGACGTCAAGAGATGTATCGTCAGCGCTGTTGATCACTTGACCCAGTACGCTGAGACGGCCTAGATCACTTGAGGGACTGCTTCTGAAGTAGCAATCTTCTTGAAAGCTATCTGCCTACGTCACGGTGCCCCTCACGTTCTTTTGAGCGACTGTGGCAAGGCATTTCTATCAAGCACACTCAGTGAAGCTCTCCAAGTGTCAAACACAGTGCACAAGACAACGTCTAGCTACCACCTACAAACCAATGGTTTAACGCAGACATTTTATCGCACGCTGTGCAACATGCTGTCCATGTATATCCAAACTGACCATCGTAACGTGCATGCGATCCTGCCATTCGTAACATTTGCGTACAGTGCGTTCGTTCAACGGTCGACGGGTTACTCGCCGTTTTTCTTAGTATACGGACGCCAACCAACCTCATCACTCGACGTCTCGTTCTTCTCTGGCCTCTTCAAATCTGAGCAATTTATTTGCGGCCAGTTTCTGTCCCGTGTCGCCCAATGCCGTCGTCGCGCCCGTATAAACACCAAAGCTATCCAAGAAGATCGCAAACATCGTTACGATGTCACTGACCGCGTCGTTTTCTATCACCCAAGCGACGGCGTACTCCTATGGAGGCCTGCACGAACACCTTGCTAGTGTGAAAAGCTTGAGTCTCGCTTTATTGTCCCTAGAAATTTATAGGCCACACCTCGCCGGTGAACTACCGTGTCACACCTGTCCATACCCCCACTGATCAACGCTACCGCGGCACAGAGGTCGTGCACGTTTCGCGTCTCTGCGTTCCACAGTGTAATTCGCGGCCAGGCTGACCACTTCAGTCAACGGGGCAAATTAGCCCTTGCGGCCCTGGCGGTGTCAGTTGACACCATCACACAACGTTTCTCTAACACCTCGGAAATGAAACCAAGACTGTCCATTCTTGGGGGAATACTTCTTCAATGATCCCCACTGCGATTGATACCAACATTGTGATATGCTTGCGGAGCTGGGATCCGCAAAGAAGAAGCTTGACCGAAGTCATGGGTGACGCCGAGGCGGGTACGCTGAGGCGGGTAAGCGCCATTTTCGGGCCGACGTACCCAAGCTGCTTCGATGAGTATCACATTGAAAAATTAGCGGTGTTTCATATTTTGTATACTCTTGTTAGTAGCAAGGAAAAAAAGTCATTTTTCTCATTTCACAGCTACTGAGCCCTGATGACCTAATTTGATATCGTGTCTGTAAATACATTAATACTTGCACCATTGGCTCAATTTTTTGTTTGTGGTCTTCTGAGGTCATAACTATTACGAAAAAAACGCACAAAAGACTATCCGACCAAAATAAAAAATCCAGGGTTGAAAGCCCTATTTAGGAATTTATCTTCCTCATTTGTAAAAAATCATTATCAGTCATTCGCTCGGGCGTCTTCTTCGTCGGCGCCATCTTGCTTTTCGTGGAATAAAGCTTTGGCTCAACCATATTATTTCACATCTTTTTAAAAGGTAGTTTCGGTTCATACAGACTCAACCATATCATTTCACACCTTTTTAAAAGGTACTTTCGGTTCATACAGTACCCTGAGGTCGCGGCATGGTATAAGCTTCTCGTCACGTGCTAGCGCAATATATTGTGACCTTTCCATGGCCGCCTCCCTCCGTGGCCTCGTCGGTGACGCACAAGCCGTCATTTAATATGTTTGGGTATCTGACGGCATCAATGAGCCATGCTGGCGCGCGAACTAACCACAATTCATACTGTAGTGTGAAGTCACGCTCGTTTCGGTGTCATTAGGAACGCCATACGAAAATTGACTTTAATGCGAAAATAAAATATATTACCCGCATTTTCTTGAGCTTCACACTTGCTGAGAGCCGTCTCTGTTTACAAGAGATCTGTATGGCGGAGTAAAGTCAGCTTCCAAAATGGGTGTCAGTACACGCGGGCGTAAGCTTGTTCTAATGGGCCTATGCGTGTACTTTGTAAGGTGCATTTTCCCGCATTCGCATTTGCCGTCAAGCCCAATGCTAACCGCGATGGCGATATTATCGCCGATGTGTCACGATATACCCTGCACAAATGTTTCAACATTTTTTGGGCACGTCGTTCACAGCCTGGCCTTTGATACCGAACTGGCCTCCGCCGTGGGACATGTGCCGTGTGCTAAAAGCTTCGCTCGTAATTCACATCGACAGGTTGGAATGGCTGCTCAAATTTTTTGAAATGCCCTTCAAGCGAGCCGGCGATTGAAGACCGGCAGTTACCGTGTGTGGAAGGTATCTCCGCAAGGTGCCAGTGCTCGTGCAACGGGGAAATTCTGATCTAGGGGTGCAGTCTCCTCGGATCATTTTCGCACACCCTTCCAATCTGAGACTGTGCATCTTTATTTATTTATTTATTTATTTATTTATTTATTTATTTATTTATTTATTTATTTATTTATTTATCTACTCGCGAACTTCATGCAACACCGAATTAGCATAACTGCCTAGGTGTGCACAAAAAGTCGACATAGTTAAATGATATTTCTGTGATAGAACTTGGTAACAATCATGGATAGTATAAGAATAACAGCCTACCACTAAAGTTTTAGCACAATATGGAAATAAAAAAGATATATAAAAGATGTAATACACATGTCGCAGTCACAACAATAAGAAAATATCACTGTGCTCATTTAAGCCTACTATATTTTCAGGAAGTTGATTCCACACTCTAATTATCGAGTGGTTCTCAAGGTGTATTCTTGTTCGTTATGCGTGAGTTGACATATTTTAATACGATATGTTCGCGCCATTAGGTAATCCGCTTCATTAATTCATGTTTTAATATATTATGTGCTGTATGAAAGATTTCATTCCTGTTTCGTCTTCTACAGAATAGTGTTTCCCTGCCTAATGTAGGCTTTTTAGAAGCGAAGCTCCTTAAGGCGGCACTCGTTCGTCCCTCGTAGTCGTAGTAGTCGTAGTGCGTAACCAGTCTAACGGTTTGACCTCCAAGGTGGTGCCGGTGGGAGATTTTTCCTGTGCGTTGTTGAACAATAAAAAATTCGCAGCGTGCTCGTTAACTAAAAGGCGAATTCTTCTGTCTCTCATTCCCCATTAACAGCCATTGACATGTTCCAGTAGGAAACGTTAGCAGAAGTAGAAGTGTAAGTGTTAGCTAAAAGCCGACTTCTTCTGTCTCTCATTCCCATTAGCAGCCATTGTTTACCTCCAAGGTAGTGCCTGGTGAGATTTCTCGTGTGCGTGATTAAACAATAAAAATTTTGTTCAAAACGCCGTTGATTGATGAAATAAACCAACGAAAGACGCCAGATGTTTCTAAAGCAAAACGAAAAGACGCCAGCTGCTTAACGAAAGACGCCAGATGTTTTCTAAAGCAATGGTTTTCTAAACATTGAAAATTCACAGCGTACATTTAAAATTAAAGTGAGCTGCAAGTCGTCATAACTCATCGAACCTTTAGTATAAACGCGCCCGATCTCACGTCGGTGATGATGTACTGGGCAGAATTCACGGAATATTCACGGTTTACCGATGAACCTCCGCAGCTTCGCCCACTCATCATCATTCACTCCGTGGATATGCTGTGATTTTTTTTCCAAGATTCTAGCAAATCAATTCTATGTATTGCTGACGAATGGGAGTGCTTGGTTTTGAATATTTTTTCTTGTTTCTGCAAGGCGGTTAAACCTAGTATAGTATTTATCTTACATATAGGAAGTGAAGAGTCTCCTTTACCTCGAAATAAAATTTCTGCGAATCAAAAATGCCGCGCAATAAAACTTCTGCGAATCAAAAATGCCTGACTAGCCATTTTCCCTTTTCAAGAGAAAAACACAAATTTAAAAACGCCCCCCTTTTATATGCATGTATTTTGTATTTAAAAGCTTTAGAAATGTCATGAAAGTTTCAGTAATATTGGAGAGGCGAATAACTAACCCGGTCGCCCTCCGGACTCACATAAGTGGATACAAAGGCCGTTTCACCGATCCTTATTACAAATCATGAGAATTTCATTTGAAAATGAAACTATCGCAACGTCATTTAGTCTCATGACGTGTCGAGAAAAAAAAAGACTAGTAGTGCGGGGCGCGTATCAGACGCTCCAAAAGCTGCAACAGGCGCTATTTGTTGTTGCTCCTAAACATATTGCGAGGAGATGAACTGTCAACGAGCCGTGTTAAATGGGACACCAACATTCGATCCATTCCCCGTGGAGCAAAAGCATGCATAACGTGATTGTGTCCTTCAAGAGTATATTTCAGGCTCCAGTGGTACATTGCTTGTGGACGGGTGTACGTCAGCGAGAATATCCCTGTTTCTTGTTTTGATCATCATCAAAAGGAAGGAAAAAAGCAATTGTCAATAAATTTAGCGGACGTGCTTAATATACTGAAGCGCTTCTCTAAACGAAATAACACACCCCTTTTCGGAAGCCCGCATCATGATAACAACACGCACACAGGCATTAATGACCTGCTCAACGGGAAAAAAGTCGTCGTGGGTGAAAGCTTCAAACAAACAAGCATAGCGTAAGTTCATGCTCTTGTCGTATGCGCATATTTCTAAAGCACGTTGTTTTCTGTCATGACAGGCATTTGGGAGCATGTGCACATAGCGCCATCTATCGCCGGTGGCAGCGGCGGTTGGCTGTAATTGAAAGAAAAACGGGCGGGAAAAAATCATATCTGACGAAAAAAACTAGTCATCAAAAATGACTTCAGGTTCTATTGAGCTGAGACCTACTTTGACATCCTGGTAACATTGCCGTGTCACTGCAAATCGTGTGGCTTCCTTGAGCGTTTAATAGTATTAATACTTTACAGTAAGTCCCCATCTACTGTTTGCGATTTTATTTCTTGCTTTCAAGCTGGTCTTCTCACTGAAGATTTCCAAGAAGTCGCCGGCGCCCATATGGTTATCGCGATGAGAGAGAACCATTTGCACTGGTGGTGTGAATTATGTACAAGTCGTTTCCTCGTAATTGTTTGCGAAAGTAGAAATATTGCGAAACGCACCTCTGTCTTCGTTTCTTCCTGTTCGATAATTACACATCAACTAATGAACAATCGCTCGTCCTTGCTTAAAACTTCGATGTCTACATGCTTCAACGCATCGGCACCATCACTGGTTTCAGGTGGGAGGAGACCACGAAAAGGACACCGGAAAGTTAAGAGCAGCAACGAACGAAAATCCTTTCACGGGGTGAGCTTTGTCACAAAGCAAAATATATTGGACATAAAAAGAAAAGAAATTGATATTATGTTTTCTATTCTGTTTCGTAATCGACAAAGGTCTACTTCCGAGCGCTACATGAAGCTGTGTAGAGAAATAGTATGTGCTTACGTTCAGCAAAGTTGGCTGTGCTGCCACATAAACCCGTCGTTTAAGTAGAGAACAAATAATAAACAACTTAGTCCGTTTTCGGCACTTAACGCGCAGCAGAAGACAAGGACTAAGCGATAACCAATGAAGACAGGCTCAATGCCACTGTCGCTTCGTCGCTTTTAACTTTGTTCTTGTGTCCTGCGCTGGATGATAAAATCAAATATACGAACATTACCAAGCGTATATTGTTTCATTTTAAATACTATGCAATCTATTACGGGTCTGCAGTAAGCTGCCTTGCTACACTGGAATATTGACTTTTGCAAGTATACGTTTTCCTTTTGTTTACAGAAATGGTTGCTGGTTTAGAGAACTGCGTGTTCACCACGGGAAAGAGCGCATGGCTGAGCACCGCCAATGGAGCCGAATGAATAGGAATGGCACAAGGCTGGTCTTCCATTTCAGAAGTAATTGTGGCGCAGGTTTGTTGGATAACTTTTTGCTCAGATCATGCGTTTAATTTGAACGCCCTCTCGTCTATGACAAACAACGAAGCTATTTTCCTTAGGAAACGCGAAACCTTATTTAAAACGCTGAACTGTTACCACTAGGCGCTGCGGCAAGGCTGAGACTACCACTACAAACGCTGCCCGCTTGCACCTGGGACTGTTACTGAATCGGGGCACTTGTGCTGCAGAAAGGGCATGTGCGGCCACCGCCTGTGCGGCTTAGCTGGAAAAGTTGCGCTGCAGATTCGCTCGCCTTGTGCTGTTTCTGAGAGCCTCAAGTTGCCAACGGCCCCATTGCCACGGTCCAGGGCTCAAATATTACGACCTTAAAGTAGGGCTGTTCGACATCGAAGGCGAGAGGGAAGAAGGGGATAAAGGAAAAATACAGGATATTTTACCCCACCGCGTAAATGGAGGCAAGAGTCACCTATAGACGCTAATGGAAAAACTCCTAATAGGGCCCATGCATTAGAACCTCGGACCGCAAGGGCGGGGCAATTCGCGCCATTTCACTACCGTGCGAGCATTACCAGCCCCTGAGACGCGTGCTAGGGTTGACAGTGGTATTCAGTTTCCCTCGAAATAATGAAGGTGAGCTCACGTGTAGTAGCTAGCAAATACGCGTCATCGCAAACCGCAGATCACAACGCACTACGACTCACAACTCAGTCAGTAGACGCGGCATTGGCCACGATGTCGAACTCGAAGTGCCTTCAAACGCATCTCCCTGCGCCGCGAGTTGGGCGCATAGTAAAGTGCCGAATTGGCTTGAATCTTTGCTATAATTCTTCTAAGTGAACATAAAACACTGTCTGCTTGTTCTTAATTTGTCAACATGTCCGTCTTTCATTTATATTGCCAACAACATTGAATAGCGCTACTTTTAGCCGATCTCTAAACAAGTGAAAAAGCAGCAGTGACAGTGATAGGGTAATCGCGGTGTTATTTTAATCTGCATTCTATCGGCCCAGGTTTTTCTCTAAAGTATGTACTAACTGTAAGATTTCGCGCGTGCGCACCTCAGGTATTACTTTTCTTTCTTTCTTTCTTTTTTCTTTCTCTCTTTCTTTCTTTCTTTCTTTCTTTCTTTCTTTCTTTCTTTCTTTCTTTCTTTCTTATAATGATATGCATCCTGCTAGCTGTTTCCTTCTGCTGTGCCAGAAATTGGACTTTCATCCAAGTGCTTAGCAGCCCAACACTTCAGTTGCTACAAACAATGATGGTCATGCTTTCACATCCTGCTAATAATAAAACGTGGGAACCTGATATGACAAGTAATAAAAGATGGGATTGCCATAATAAAAATGACTGCTCACCGGGCAGCCCACGATCAATAAATACGAAACAACAGGAAAATAAGAGACCGATTATCGCGTCCATGAAGGCCACATTACTCCATGCTCGCCGGAGCCCTTTTTTCGCGTACGACGCCGCCCGGGAAAGTTGTTAGTCTTAATAACTTCTCTTAAAGGTCTTGCCGCCATATTGCTACATATTTAAAGCTAACTAGTAAGACTTGGATATGCGCCCCCGTTCTTTTTGCAGGAGCCATATTGTTTTGTTGCCCAAAGGCTCTGAAAAGGAAAAACTTCGTTCTTTTGAGTGCAACAGACTAATATCGCTGCCACATGTTTCTCAGATCAACTTTGCAAGGTATTTGTCAAATCAGTTGCATTTTGTGATATTGATCCTCATTGGTTCTCATCAGACTTGTGGAAATAGGGACCACTTCATTCAAAACTGTAGGGAGGTCCTATTCGCATCTTCAACTACACAAATCAGATGCTTGAAAGGCCGAGATTCAGCGTTACAGCGGCTAATTGCTGCCGTTGACGTGCGGCTTTCAGCAGTATATATAAAGACTGGCTGGTCGAGTAGTTTGATGTTGATTATCAGACGAATACTGATGTCATATTGCGTTGCGAATGATAAGTTCTTTCGATGCAGTTATACGCACTCCATTCATGACTTTCAATCACACACTTCAGAGAAAGCTCACGCGCTCGCGCTCGACAGATGAATGTGTCCAGCGTATTCGTACGACCTTCGCCAAAACTGAAGCTAGATATGTGTAGGGAACAGAAGAGAATACTGTTGTGAAAATATTCGATAAATTTCAACTTCGACATTTCGCCCTCTAATATATCATATACGAAGTCCACCCAGCGCGTCTATTTTTTTTCCCAATGTGCCCCCAGTGTTCCCAGTGAGCGGGCGCACACTTCACAGCGTGGCCAGTGCCTCCCAGTTCGCTGTAAGACACTGGACCACAGTGTATAGTATTCCCAGTGTTTTTCGGCGCGCTGGGCGGCACTGGCCAAGCACTACAGTCTGTCCCAGTGTCTCTCAGCGCACTGTAGTACACCGCGACACACTGTACAGAGGTTTCCAGAGCCACCCAGTGCGCTGAGAGGCACTGGGAGGCATTGGAAACGCTGTTTTTACGATAGGCGTGCGTGTGCGTGCGTGTGTGCATGTGTGTGTGTGGGGGGGGGGGGCGGCGTGTGCGCTAGCGTCCGTCTGGGCCTTTATCATTCATTATTTCATGATTTGCGCTGTGTCGTCGCCTTTCTTTTCTTAAGTAGCTGCGCATCGAGTCACCCCCATGAAATGCACAGCGCGCCTGAAAAGACAGAGTGACGAAGTAATGCGCATGTTGGCAAACGCGTGGCTTGCGCGCAGCTGACGCTGCTCCCTGTCTATCCTAAATTGAGTTTCTGAAGCTGAAAGCACAGGGCGTGTTCTGGTGTGAACTTACAAAAAAGAAGAAGCTTGTCTGTTGCACCAAATCTACTCATCTATTTCGGTCTGCTGCTTCTAGGAAAAAAAAAACACGGTTGATCCCTCCGTCATAGGAATCAGAATAACACGAAAGTAAAGCATGCCCTTACAGAAGTAACTGAATGCTATAAGAATAATGTAAGAGAGTTTGCACAATGTATATTGATGTCTGGCAGCTAATGGCGCCGTTTATCGTGTATACACCCACTTTGATGAATGGTGGTACATCTCCATCCCGACGACTAACGTCCATGTTAAATGATTAAACGAACCCTGGTAATAGCTCTAGTAGTTAACGGTGAAAGCGTAATCAGAGAACGAGGTGTGATAGCCAGAAGATCTTCGCATATTGGACGCAGAACTTGGTCGCCGTCCCGCGGCATGTTAAAATGTGATTGAACACCACGGCCGGACTAGAAGGAAACGCAAAGCGCGTGATGCCGCCCCGGTAGCCCGGCCGCGGTTTTTCTCGGGGCGAGCGCGTGAGCATGGAACGCGGTGTTACAGTCAGGTGAGGCAGGCGCGCGTCGCAGAGCTATTTTTGGTTTGTATTAGCGTGATGCTGAGCGAGGCCGACGCTTTTACGACGCTTGGGCAAAGGTTGTCACCTCGCGGTGTGTTAAGGCATTGACAAAATTCAACTTCTATTGAAAACGCGCCGAATGGGACGGACGCGTAACGCGTTGCAGGTGCTAGTCGCGGAGGCCACAGCAATGACGAATTACTTTACCTTACCACTCCCAGAGGTCAATACCACCCAGCCGACCGGGAGAGTGGTAGATATAAAAGGCGCGTTCGTAAAGCCTCCTGAGTCTGTGACCGTGGCGCAGACAATAAAGAAAAAATTCGGCAGATCCCACGTACCGTGGGAGTCGGTGTTATGCGAAGCATGCGGCGGGAAGGTGACTGGGGCGTAATTTTTTTTACTGAGCGACAAGTTACAAAATGACGCTATAGATCTGTATAAATTTCATACGCACATATATATGTTCAAGAGCCGCACATGTGTTATATAACCAGTTGTTTACGGTTCGGTAACACTGCCAACGGCAAAGTGGGTATTACCAACACCAGAAGCGGTAAGCTGATATGTAGTGCTTATACTTGTCCCTTATAGGCACCGTACACTGACCAGAGGGAGCTGCGTTGCTCGCACTGGCCCGTCCCAAGTTCGCTGGCATTGGCCGTTAGGGGCACGCAGAAAACAGACGCGCGAACGCGTCCCCCGTGTATCCCGGCCGCAGTCCGCCCACTCATTCAGAGAGGGAGACGCGCACATCGCGTTCCATTTTGAGCAACCCCGTCTCATTATTGCGTTTTTTGTCCGCTAGGTTTTGTGTTCTGGCGCTGCAGTCACACTGGAAAACTCGACTGTACGGTGCCTATGATGGATAACGCACGCACGTTTCACGAGCCCGTATGCATATGTGGAACAATTTCTTGACAGTTCTTGAACAAGGTCATCATCTCCGTGATCAGTGAGCACCAGCAGCTGGTCATGACTTGTTATAGGATCCGGTCGTAATCGCGGTGACGAGGGGTCCACGTGTAGTGAAGTATGAGGTATAGTACAGCTGTTGGAATTCATGGATGCGTCGGTCATTTTGTCGACAAATTGTCTGTCGACAGAGCCGGCGACATCTCGGTACCCGAAGTCACCCTTCGCGTAGGTTAGGTATAGGCCGTCGAGGCTTGTAGGCCAGGGTTGTGCTACGTAGACCAACATCAGTGGATGGCGCTTGTCGTATTCGTACTCTACCTGGGCGTACGTGGCCTACGTAGCCTAGTCTACAAGGCGGCTGTCAATCAATCTGGCATCATCCTCGGTTAGCATGAGGCCATCGCCCAGCCTCGTAAGAAATGAAGAGGACACTGCGTCGTTCTGGCGGACTAAGTGCACTTTACGGTGCGGTGATGTGCATATCATACGTAACTTTCATTCATGTATTCGTCCGGGGTCGAGCAATGCTTCAATATAGCTTGCGGAATCATAGGAATACAAATTTAATGTATATTAGACTGCTACAAAAGCGGAGCCAGCACTGGAGCCACAGACTTTAATCTGATATGATGCCTGTATCGTAGGAGTGCACATCGTAGGAGTATCACGTATTGTTTATTGCTTTTCTGTAAAATTAGATAGCAAGCACCACAACCACAATTGACGCGTTGCATCGATATTACGCCTGCGTAGGCTGTTTTTCCAAACCAGATTATAGACCTGGCGTGGCTCTGTGGTAGAATACCTGACTGCCACGCAGAATGCTTGGGTTCGATTCCTGCTGGGATCCTAATTTTCATGCTTTCCATTCGTCCGGTCAACGCTGCCGATGTTGGTTTTTCTTAACGCTCTCGCATTTAAACTACCAATGTCTGTTCTCGCCGTTCCTGGGTAGATATAAACTGTCAATCACCTGTGGCGCATACCCGTAAACCGCGGCCTGTGGTAAACGGGTATGTGCCACACCTGTCCAGTGGAAAGGGTTTGACGACGTACGCGACAGGATTTTCACGTTATCAATGTAATGACCCGACAGTCATATTCGTCAAATCCTCTTACCCTCCCATGCAAATTTTGGCCAACACCAAGTTAAGGAGGCGATTATGAGAGCACCCAGACGTAGGCGGCTAGATAGATAGATAGATAGATAGATAGATACGTAGATAGAAACGCTCAAAGTGCCAGAGGTTCGCTAAGAAATGCTTCGCATTTAAAAAAAAAGATCGTGGCGCAGTGGATAGCGTGCCCGGCATCTGTTGTTTCGGACCGATTGGTCATGGGTTCGATGCCCGTGGACGGTACCTTTTTTTCTTTGCCATCTGATTGTGTATATTTTTTCGACCTCATTTCCGTGACGAAAATACGTCACTGAAGTCTTGGTGGACCCCGGCATAAAACACTTTCGTGTTAAAGCTGTTTCAAGGTTTAATGTTTTCACTGACTTGTTGGCTGAAATGTTTCTAAATTTCTCTGTCTCTAGGAAGGACACATCCAACATAAAGTATTTACAAGCGCACTGAACTTGTACTAACCAATTTGACCGTGGCATCGGGGCCGTTGGCAACTTAAAGCTCTCAGAAACAACAGAAGGCGAGCGGATCTGCGGCGTAACTTTTGCTGTTTTGAGACTCAACTCGACGATGCAAGGCAGAGTATTGCTAAATAGACATCACCACCTCTTGTCACCACGCATACATGTCGCCCCGATCCCGAGAAACATGCACCCCACGGTTAATGCCTCTCGCAGGCGAGGACGAACGGCGGCGCTGGAACTGGTACGAAATGATTCAGACACCTACTACACAGACTCTAGACCATATCCAATTGAGGGAAAAAGCATTTTCAGCTATCTTCACCAACGGAAAGCAAGCGATCACGTCGGCGATAATACGTACGAAGAGCACGGCCGTAGCAGAAGCGGCGGCCATAGCACTAGCCATCCGAGCAGCAGAGTGCACCAGACAATCTGCGTACCTTATCATATATTCACAAGAGGCTTGCCGACTGTTTCTCAGAGGCGTCCTTCCCCAGAGCGTCCTACGCATTGTAGAATCCAACCTCCAAGAAGGTCGCGGCATCACATAGTGCCCCGCTCACGAAGGTGTTGGTGGAAACGAATGGGCGGACCGCCTGGCTCGAACATTGACTTTCTGAGAATCGGACATGTCCACACGGGCGGACGCCTACGCTGCCGCGGGATATCCTCGAGAGCCAAAGAGGGGCCCGGCAGACAAATGTGCAACCAAACTCACACAGTGACAATCCAGGGATTGGAGACTTCAACAAACAAATACATATCCCAACACACAGACACTCAGCAAAATGCGACCTTATCAATACGCACTACCCTTGGTGCGGCGACACACCAACACTTATTCACATAACTTGGAATGGAACACTCATTCACATAACTTGGAGAGGGGAGCTCACTCCTCATCACATGCAACCAATTCGATATGTCGAGGGAGGTGCGACTCACCCGGCAGGACCTCGGAAGTCAGCAAGCAACCTTGGACCAAGCCAAGCGAGCCGTTCGAGCCAATGGGGCCATAGAATAGGGGCTCCAACCAAGGGAACCTCAGTTTGCCTCTTGAATCAAATGCTTATTCCTTCTCCTCAGCTAAGCCGCACTTGTCATTTCTGCAGCCCAAGTGCCCCGATTCAGTGACAGCCCCGTGTGCAAGCGGATAGCGTTTGTAGTGGTAGTCAAAGCCTTGTCGCAGCTCCTGCTCTTAACAGTTGAGTGTTTGAAATAATGGTTGGCGTCATCTGAAGTAAAATAGCTTCGTTGTTTGTCAGAGATGAGCAGACATTCAAATTAAACGCATAATCTGAGCAAAGAGTTATCCAACAAACCTGCGCTACAATTACTGCTGAAATGGAAGACCAGCCTTGTGCCACTCCTATTATTGCGGCTCCATTGACACTACATCTCCGTCCTGCTTTTTAGTTACAGCAATAACTTGGGCAGCTTACTGCTCTCCTCAAGTTGAACACGCAGTTCTGTAAATCGGCAACCATGTTCCTGAAAAAAAATCACAGCATATCCACGGAGTGAATGATGATGAGTGGGCGAAGCTGCGGAGGTTCATCGGTAAACCGTGAATCTTCCGTGAATTCTTCCCAGTACATCATCACCGACGTGAGATCGGGCGCGTTTATACTGAAGGTTCGATGAGTTATGACGACTTGCAGCTCACTTTTTTTACATGTACGCTGTGAATTTTCATTGTTTAGAAAACCATTGCTTTAGAAAACATCTGGCGTATTTCGTTAAGCAGCTGGCGTCTTTTCGTTTTGCTTTAGAAACATCTGGCGTTCTTTCGTTTTGCTTTTACAAAACATCTGGCGTCTTTCGTTGGTTTATTTCATCAATCAACGGCGTTTTGAACAAAATTTTTATTCTTTATTCACGCACAGGAGAAATCTCACCAGGCACTACCTTGGAGGTAAACAATGGCTGCTAATGGGAATGAGAGACAGAAGAAGTCGGCTTTTAGCTAACACTTACACTTCTACTTCTACTAACATTTCCTAATGGAACATGCCAATGGCTGCTAATGGGGAATGATAGACAGAAGAATTCGCCTTTTAGTTAACGCGCACGCTGCGAATTTTTTATTGTTCAACAACGCACAGGAAAACTCTCTCACCGGCATCACCTTGGAGGTCAGGATCTGGTACTAGCGTTACGACTAGTTACGCACTACTACGAGGGACGAACGGGTGCCGCCTTAAGGAGCTTCGCCCCTAAAAGGAAAACGTTTAATGGCAAAAGTTATTGTTCCAGCGTAGTAAGGCTGCTTACCGCAGAACCGTAATAGATCGCATAGTATTTTAAGTGATATAGAATAAGCTTAGTCATCATCTTTATCATCAGCCTGCCTACGCCCACTGCAGGGCATAGGCCTCTCCCATGTTCCGCCAATCAACCCGGTCCTGTGCTTTCTGCTGCCACGTTATACCTACAAACTTCTTAATCTCATCTACCCACCTAATTTTCTGTCTCCCCCTCACGCGTTTGCCATCTCTTGGAATCCTGTCAGTTACCCTTAATGACTACCGATTATCATGCCGACGTGCAACGTGCCCGGCACATATGGGCACGGCTACGTACCCGGCCCATATGAAGACAAAACTGTGCATAGGCAAAATCAGATGTATGCATTAAGGGACAAGGATGGCGAGGTCACAACCAATATGGATAGAATAGTTGAGGCAGCGGAAGAGTTCTACAGAGATCTGTACAGCAGCCGAGACAGTCAGGATGATAACGTAAGAAACAGTAACAGCCCAAAGAAATCTAACATCCCACCAGTATTGACAGAAGAAGTAAAGAAAGCCCTTAAACGTGATGAGTGGTTTTCAGCGCAAATGACGAAACACGACGAAAGGGAATGGAAAGAGGTAAAGCCGCTGGTGAGGATCAGGTAACCTCAGACCTATTGAAAGACGGTGGAGAGATTATGTTAGAAAAACTGGCCACCCTGTATACAAAGTGTCTCTCGACGGGGAGGATACCAGAATCTTGGAAGAATCATCTTGATCCATAAGAAAGGTGACGTCAAGGACCTCAAAAATTACAGGCCCATCAGCTTGCTGTCTGTTGTCTACAAGCTATTTACAAAAGTAATTGCTAACAGAATTATTACGACATTAGAGTTCAATCAACCAAAGGACTAGGCAGGATTTCGTACAGGCTTCTCAACAATAGACCATATTCATACTATCAATCAGGTGATAGAGAAACGCACGGAATACAACCAACCCCTATACATAGCCTTCATAGATTACGAGAAGGCATTTGATTCGTTGGAGACATCAGCAGTCATGAAGGCACTGCGGAATCAGGGCATCGACGAAGCCTACATAAACATAATAGAAGAAATCTACAGCGGATCCACAGCCACTATAGTTCTCCATAAATAAAGCGACAGAATCCCAATAAAGAAGGGCGTACGGCAGGGAGACACGGTCTCTCCAATGCTATTCAGCGCGTGTTTACAGGAGGTTTTCAGGTCCCTAGATTAGGAATAAGAGGTAATGGAGAGTATCTCAGTAACCTGCGATTCGCTGATGACATTGCATTGATGAGTAACGCGGGAGACGAACTACAGCTCATGATAAGCTTAGTAATGATGCTATATTCCATATCAGCATTTAGCGCACTACCCAAGGACGGAGTGAAAACCGACAAAGACAGCGCCTGTCTTCGTCGGTTGTGACTCGGCCCTTGCCTTCTGCTGTGCTTCAAGTGCCGACGCACTAACTAGTTTATTATTTGTTCTCTACTTAACGACGCCTTTCTGTGGCAGCACAGCCAGCTTCGCGGAGCCTACGCACTAGTGATGCAGAACTATCGATAGTACTATCGATACTATCGATAGCTGAGTCACTATCGAACTATCGATGGTGAAAAATACTATCGATACTATCGATAGCTGAGTCACTATCGAACTATCGATGGTGAAAAATACTATCGATAGCGCTATCGATAGTAAAAAATTCGATGGTACTATCGATAGTGTAAAATCAACAGCGCGGACTCATTGCAGAGTAAACTTGGTTCCCTGCTCTCGTGGTACATAGGGGAGCCGGAGGAGCAGGCTGAAGGGCAAGAAAGTTGACAGGATTGAGTTCTTCACCAAAGTGCTTTTCTGACACATGATTATAAAGTAAAACTGTTCTGCTGTAGCGGAAAGGAAGCCTTTTCATGTTGTGGGACTGCACGGATTCAGATGGATATTGCATTTCATGATTAAAAAAAAAGAAATATCAAAAAGGTAATTGTAAGTTGTAACAGGTTGCTTTTGCATATGAATTTATTGATGGATATATTCCGCCATTTTCACTGCGGAAATAATTAGTTTCTCTGCCAAAAATTGCTCATAAATTAAGCGAAGCTGGTAGTAGTCTATCGCAAATATCTTCGCAATATAGCCGGCCAGCAACCGCATCATTATTCACACCAGTATCGATAGTATCATCACGTGGCTGTGACGGTGAAGAATGCTGCAGCAAGACTGGCAAATACGGAGCTCTCTATTTGGGCGAACTTGTGCCCAGAAAATCAAAGCTCAAGATACAAGCGATACGTGCTGCGCACTGATAGCGGCGAGAGCGGTCGTCAGCTGTTGAGTGATCTGATCATCGGTGGAACGCGTCGTCCTTTATACATCAGTCATCAAACCTTCCAGCGTTATCGCTGGCGGTCGCGTAAGATCTCGAATAAGCTTGACTATTCGCGTCCGGCGCGTAATCTTACCATAATTATCTCAAACAATTGTGAAGCTTCTCAAACATCACGGCGCGGTCTGCGCCAAACGTTTCTAACAGTCTTTGTGGGTGAAACCCGAATAAGTCATAACAAAGCAATATAGACGCGTGGCAGTAATATCGCTGGTAATATTACGATGGTACTACCGATTGCACTATCGATAGTTTGTCGGTAGTAGCGCCATCGATAGTTTGTTTACACTATCGATAGTTTCAAAAAAACTATCCATACTATCGATAGTCAATTTACCGATAGTTCTGCATCACTACTACGCACACACCAGGGGCGTAGCCAAGGTGTGGGGGAATTAGGGGGTTGGGGGTTCAAGCCCCCCGCCGAAATATTTCAATTTTGCTTGTGTATAGCTACACGCACATAAACAAACGCATGCGCGAACATACATAAAGTATGGTTCTAGCCCCCCTTCCCCGAAAAAAATTCTGGCTTCGCCCCTGGCACGCACTCTTTCACTACGCTGCTGCATTTAGTGCTCGGAAGTAACCTTTGTTTATTACGAAGAAGAAAAGAAAATATAATACGGATTTCATTTCTTTTTATGTCCGACATATTCTGCATTGTGAGAAATCTCACCCTATGAAAAGATTTTCGTTTCTGGCTGCTCTTAGCTTTCGGGTGCCATGTTCGTGTTCTCCTCCCACCTTAGAGATGGGATGGTGCCGATGCGTTGCAGCAGGCACACATCTAAGTTTTTAAGCAAGGGCGAGCGATTGTTCATTAGTTGATGAGTAAATATCGAACTGGAAGAAACGAAGTCAGAGGTGCATCTCGCGACATTTCATTGTGCGCGAAAATTACGAGGAAATGACTTGCACAAAATTGAAACCAGCACTTCCAATCGATCTCTCTCATCGCGATAGCCACATTGGTGCCGGCGACCTCTCGCAAATCTTCAGTGAGACGACCAGCTTGAAAGTAAGAAAATGCAGTCGAAACCAGTACGTGACAGAAATTACACATTTCGTAAATTGCTTTGCGTACATGGTCGGTATTTTTGGTTGCTTATTGTAGCTTATAACACGTTCCAGATCGCGCAGTGTAACACCAGACACATCAGCATTATGAAGGGAGGTGTTGCTATGAGACTGATGAGAGCTCTTTACCGCGATACAATTACTAGTGCGGTGCTTCGCCTGTACAACCCTTGCACGTTGTTTCTTTTTTGAAAACAGAGGGGCCGCCGGCTCTAGCACCATTCGCGTTCGTGTCGAATACGCGGTCGGCTGCGTGCTTTTCACTGTGCAAAAGAAGCGTTTTTGACAACCGCAGAAATGACACACTTCATAAACTGCGTTGCATTGATGGTCGGTATTTTCGGTTGCTCATTGTCGCGGATACAGAAATATAGAAGGCCATTTTCGCTATACCATTGGTGGTCTCATTTGCTTACAATACCAGTCAGTTCCTCGTGACTATCCGGAAAACGAAATGTTTCGGAACGCAGCCATGTCTGTGTTTTTTCCTGTTTGATGAATATCTATCAAGTCATAAACAGTCGCTCATGCTCTATTACAAGCTTCGATGCGTGCCTGCTGTCACCATCGTTGTTTTAGGGGGCAGGAAATAGCGAACTTGAAATTGGAAAACTAGAAACAGCAAACAAGTTAATTGGTCAAGGGATAAGCTTCCTCACAATGCAAAACATCGAGAACATAATAATAGGAAGTTTACAATAAAAAGAATAGAAATGGATATTATGTTTTTCTTTGTGCTACGTAATCTAGAAAGGCTTACTTTCGAGGCCTACATGCAGCAGCGTAGCAAAAAAAGTAACAGTTTCTAGCAAAAAACTAGCATGGGTCCCGAAGACGTCTTGGGTCACCGCGAGAGTATGCAGACGCCGCGCGGATCACGGCGCTGTGTGGTTCGCGTCTCGCATGATCTTAATTTCACCACGTGTGGCGTCCCATGCGTTTGCGCCGATGCAGCTTGCGTTTGACCCAGTTCTCAAGCTCTGCTGATCCTCGGAACGCAAAAGCACCTTACCCAACTCAGCTTCGCGACCTAGTGTCTTGGGTCCCCAATTCTCAAACTCTCTAATGGAGAATGACAAGCTGTTAGATATTTCTTTTTCTTTTAAGCCTGCACCGCGTGGAGTGACCCCCTGTGTTTCCAGCCAAAGGGGCCGTCTGATGCAAGGTGTGCCTGGTGTGCCAGTGTTCTTTCTTTATTTTGCCTTCCACATCACGAGTGGGTAAAACAAGGGCCAATTTGTCGTGTGAGTCTCAGGGACAGTTTTCACATTGAAAGAAAATTAGGAGCGTTGCGTCTGCAGGTGTCGACAATGGAGAATGAGACGCTCTTAGATATTTCTCTTTCTTTTTAACTGAGGCGCATGTAGTGACCCCCTGCGTTTCTTACCACACGGGGGCGTCTGTTATAAGGCGTGCCCGGTGTTCTTTGTTTTTAAAGACGATAGTCTTTCTTGGGATACTTAAACGGAGAAATTTTGGTCTGTCTTTCTGTCTGTCTGTCTGTCTTTCTGTTTGTCGGCACGTCCCTCGATTGGCACTCCCGTCGGACTTTTACAGCGAAAGCTGTTATGAGATCATTTCACCGGCCGTTTTTGGCGCCGTAGTTGTCCGCCGCCGCCGCCGCTGCCGCTGCCGCCGCCGCCGCCGCCGCCGCCGGTGTCCGTAACCAGTATCGCTCGAAATAAAAAAAAAAACTAAATAAGGAAAAAAATTACAGGATGGAACGAGGTTCGAACCTAGGTCCTCTGCGTGGGAGCCCAGTACTCAACCTCTGAGCCATGCCGGTGCTTGAAACTGCTTTGCTAAAAGGTCCTATACAGGCTTCATGTCGGGAAGGAACCACATTAGCATATGCAACATAGCGTGGTAGAAGAGTAAAATAAGCACCAAGCGTAGCACAACGCGAATTCTGTAACCAGGCGTCACACAAGCGAATTGCGCAACGAGCAGGTTGTTGAATGCTTCCAACCCATTACAAAGGACCCTGCCATAATTCTTCATCATCAGGCACAGCATCAACAAAGTGCGCATAATGCCTTACATGGGTTTAGCAGGTACCAACGCTCTCCGTAGAATGAAAAAAAATGGCAGAGTGCCTGCTGGCCTACTTCTCAAAAACTACAATTATTTATAGCGTAGTGGGTTCCTCGCAAGTGCACTTGGATTGGTTGCCAAGGAAGCCCATAAGCGCATGATACACTTCCTCTGGGTCTCAGTAAAATTACGATTTATCGCTTAGTGGGTTCCTCGCAAGGGCACTTGTATTGGTTGCCAAGGAAGCCCATAAGCATATGGTCCATTTCCTCGGGGTCTCAGTAAAGTTCTTCGCTCGCCCCCCCCCCCCGTCTCTTTCCCACGTCAACGTATGTTATACAGCATGACGGGAGAGGGAAATAGCGACCGGGCGTCACCCAATGCAAATTACATACCTGGTGGGCCGTTTAAAGATTCCAACCCATTACAAAGGGCTGAGCCATAATTCTTCATCGTCATCAGTCGTCGCGTGAACAAAGTGCCTTACAGACGTGTAGCTGGTGCCTCGCTTCTCCGCAGAATGAAGAATAATGGCTTAGTAGGTGCTTCCAAACTTCACAAAGATTGTGATTTATGGCGTAGTGGGTACCTTTCTAGTGTACTTGTATTGTAGCCCCAAGAGAGCTTAACGGGCTCTAGAAACGCCGCTCTTCCAGCTTTCGCTGTGACTGTGCTGCGGTTTTAGCGCAGGCCTGGCGTTTTTTCTGTCGCCGTCATGTCCCGGATATGTAAAGGTATATATATATATATATATATATATATATATATATATATATATATATATATATATATATATATATATATATATATATATTATAAAAGGCACAAAGAAAAAAATGTCTGAGGTACTCGACCGGAGATTCGAACCAGCGACCCCTCGCTCCTCAGCGCGCTGCGTCTGAAAACTCAACCACACGCCATGCATGCGCCTGCAAAATAAGGGCGAGCTTTTTATGTTGACCAATTACTGCTGGTGGTACGCAGATCTCGCAGATCTGAGAAGAGCTTCAGCGTGTTTTCTATCACGCAATGCTCCTAAATTTTCTTTCATTTTGAAAACTCCCCTTTAAAAGCGCACGACAAAGTGGCCCCTTTCTGTACCCACTCTTTATGTGGAACGAAGAAAAAAAGAACACCGAGCACACCTTGCGTCAGACGCCCCCGTTAGGCAGGAGACGCAGAGGGGTCGCTCCACGCGCCGCAGTTTAAAAAAGAAAATATCTAATAGCGTCTGATTCACTACTGTCGACACACAGTCTTGGCCAGTCCCCGAGAGGGGATATGTGCCATAAAAACAAACAAACAAACATTGACGACACTTTCAGCGCGTTGCTCAAGCACAAAGACGTAACTACTGTGACAGCTCTGAGTTCACGCTTGTCCTGCGTATACCTCTGCGTTCAATTCGGGCGTCCTTCTTTGTGGTTCAGCGCCACGCTGCAAATTTTTTGCAATCGCATTCATTGCTTCGACCTTGCGGCGAAACTGACTTTTCCTTCGGATTTATTTTTCTTTCTTGCCTTTTACATATATATATATATATATATATATATATATATATATATATATATATATATATATATATATATATATATACATATACATATCCAGGGCATGAAGGCTACGTCAAAAATCAGCCGAGCGTTTCCATATAATTGATATAGCAATAAAAGCCTGCGCTTAGGCACAGGAGAGTTAACTGTGCTGCCGCAGAAAGTTGTCGCCACAATTCGGTCAAATGACATAATTAAGCATGTTTTGAGTCTGTCATGCACAACATAAGACAATGACCGAGTGACAACCGGCAAAGACGGGCGCTGTCTTCGTCGTTTTTCAATCTGTCATTGTCTTGCGTTGTGCGCTGGATGCTGAAATGTACGACCATTACAAAGCTTCAGTTAATTCTTTTCATTCACTTACAGTACTATAGGCTGCTACGGGACTATTCGCCGCGACATTGGGCTACAGGTGGCAGCACCGTCGCCGCGCTAGTGTGGATAGGAGGTTGTCGGCGCGTATACAAGCGTGCACAACAGCGCTTCGTTGTGAGCGATGTCACCCAATTTCCGGCAAACAAAATACGTTGACTGCAGCTTTGTGGTAATATGTGCGCTCTTCATTCCCGAAATAATGCACGAAGCGCGCCCAACGTTACAATTACTTATGAGAGAAGCGCATTCTGCCAACGAACGGGTTGCTCGCCTTCGGCAATAGTCGGCGTTTTCGCAATGGGTGACGTTTTCTTGTTGTTTTATTTGTACATGTTTAGCTCGTGTTCCACCCAATACGCACTGCTGTGTTGCGCGACCGAATTAACTATTTACTTCTTGTTCATTTGGATGCCCCTTTACAAAAAGAAAGCCCGTATTTCTGCACGATGAGTTGAAATAGCACTTTGTGCACTGCGTGCTCAAATATTCATTCGCATTTCTTATTCAGTTCTCCATGAAATGTAGGACAGTTGATAAGTTTACTGAGGAAAGCTACGTGGCTGACAGCGTTTCAGCGCTACGGAGACGTTTAACACGCACACGCTCGTTTTTATTTCATTAACATTACACAAAGGTAGCTGTAGAGGGCGGAAATTTTTTCGATTGATTACTTGCACGACACTAATGGAACACAGGTCCGGTTATTTCACGGGACCAAAGTACGTTTTTTCATACGAGTAATATCCGCTGCCTTCCGTCAATCTAAACAACGCAACACAAACGCTCAAGATAATGTAAAGAAAAAAAGATGTGGCTTCGCGTGAAATTACTACGACATAAAATAAACTACGCCGTTTGGATTAATTTTGACCATCAGCGCTCTTTAACGCGCACCTTAATCTAGTACACGGGCGTTTTTGTTTCGCCAAAAGGTAAAATTGCACAAGGCCACTCAATTTTGCGATTTCCGTGTCATTTCATTTTCTGTTCTTTTTAGGGGACAATTTAAGTACCGAAGTGTCAGACGTGAGTTAACAGAAATATTTCTCTCTAGTGAGACCAGGACCGTGCACAACTAAAGCTCGTAGCGCAACCTATAAACAACACCTAACCACAGCGCTCGAGTACAAGCGAGCCTTTTTTTTTACCACCGTGCCGCTAAAAGGCTATATTCACATGAGATTAAATACTTCTCATCTTTAGGGCAACGCCAAGTGCACTTTGCAATGCGCTTGTACCACAGAGCGGCACCTACACTGATATGACTCTCGTGAACGGAGGGTACGACGACCACACACAGCACTCCCGTCAAATGCACTCTCTGGTCTTATATATATATATATATATATATATATATATATATATATATATATATATATATATATATATATATATATATATATATATATATATATATATATATATATATACAGCCCATCCAGGCGAAATGCTTCTTTACATCGTGTTAGGCATACGTACGAGCGGCTAAAGTTGCACTAACGCAACGGAACAAACCGCGTTTTGAGGATCTGCATAACCCACGCGCACATGCAAACACAACAGGGCTAGCAGACAACTAGGCGGCGACTCCGCGCGATCTCGCAGCCAATAGTAAGTTGTCTAGCTTAGCTGGTAGAATAAGTAATACCCTTGACATTCAGGGTTGTCCTTTTTTCACTTAATTTTTTAGGAAGGGGAATGTCCATATAGAATACTGCGTGCCCCGCCATGGGAGAGTAGCAGGCTTTCCCGATTGGTCGCGGAAGAGGGAAGACGGATAGGTGCTGTCAACGGAGGCGAAGGAGTAGGATCGACAAAATGCTGGTCTTCCGCTTCAGCACCAACTGTGGTGCAAGTTTGTTGGACAACGTTTTTCTCAGAGTGTGCATTTCGCTTGTAAGTCCTCACGACTGTGACGTGCAAAGAGGCTATATGGTCTACGAAACAGCAAACCTTATTTACAAATCTTGATTGCTACGGGTACGCGCCACTTGTGGGCACGCGCCACTAGAAACTTGTTGCGCGCTGCTCAAGCACAAAGGACGCAGGAAAATACAATACACAAGGCGTGTGCTAATTATGAAATGTCCCAGCTCGACGCTTGCAGCGCACTGCTGAAGCACAAAGAAGGACGCACGAAAGCACAGGTACACACCTAGCTAGCAGCTCACTCTTTTCACAAACACGGCTGCTGCAGTGAGCAAAGTGACCGGATGTGGCCTATAGCTTCAACGCAAACTGTGCGGTGAAAGCAGCACAAGACGTACAAAACTCCCCCTCAACAGGTGAGAGCAGGAGCATGGTTAACCACGTCCTGTATGTCAAAGTATAAGTCGGCGACGCACATAAAAACACCGGCGAAACACTAGAGAGATATAGAATCGGGGACCTAAGAAATTTGCGAGCCGTCAGGGCACTCTCGGAATCTTGCGCTCGCGTTGTCCCAAGGACCTGTATCGCCCTTCTTTGGGTGGCGCAACAAACGCGGGACCTCAAGAGAAGAAAATAAAGACGGCGCGTCGGAGTGGCACGTGAAGCGACGGCTCGCGTTCTCTGCTGTCGTCGATTCTGGCCACTAAAATAAAGCTTCATTTGTTTCTACTTGATACATATTCCTGAGCCTAAAAAACAGCGGAAATTCCATTTTTGTCCCTCTCACTTCTTCTCTACTTCTTTGTCACTGCACCCATCTAAATATGATTTCACGTCTTCACTTATGTAATACACTATCATCCTTGTTACACGTTTTCGTTTAGAGCTATTGTTGTGTGCGCATCTGCGATAACGTTGCCTTCGGCTTATATTGTCACCAGGCTAACTGATAGATGTTAGAAGACACAGGGCGAAGATACAAAACAGGGACATTTACACTAGAAAAAGGCCGACAACCAAAAGCGCACGCACACCAATTAACTTCGTTCTTCTCTTCCCATGGGCTGGCCAGAACAGTTGCCAGCCTGGCTCGCGTCCATTCCCCCCTCTCAAGACCGACCGTCCCGGTCGATGGGTTCGCGTGCAAGAGCACTATGGAGAAAGGTGGTTAGGTGAAGGAGAAAAAAAAGATACAGTATTTGAAGGGGTTGCGACTTGTCGGTTATCAGTCGCGGGCGTGGTAGGGCTTCATCCGTACGACGTGGAGAACCTCAGCACGTGCACGTCATCGCCTCAAACTCGGGTCAGAGCTTTGGGGTACAACCTCGTAATTGACATCACTTAGGCAGCGCACAACTTCGTAAGGGCCAAAATAGCGTCGTAACAACTTCTCCGACAGCCCACGATGTCGGATAGGTGTCCACGCCCACACGTAGTCACCCGGTCGTAGTGGACGTTCCGTCGGCCCACGTTGTAACGCGAGCGTCGGTATCCTGCTGCGTGCGAATGCGGTTCCGAGCAAGCTTGCGGGTTTCCTCGGCTTTCTGAATGAAGTCGTCAACGCTGTCATTTCTGCTGGTGTCGTGCTCTACTGGGAGCATGGCATCTAACGGTGTTGTGACGCGACGTCTGTAAACTAGCTCGAATGGTGTAAGCTCGGTGGTCTCTTGCACAGCTGTATTATAAGCAAACGTAACATATGGCAAAATTTCATCCCACGTTCTGTGCTCCATATCCACGTACATAGACAGCGTGTCGGCCAGTGTTCTGTTTAACCGCTCAGTGAAACCGTTGGTTTGGGGATGATAGTCTGTGGTCTTCCGGTGGTTGGTGTGCGTTAGCTTGGCGACCTGTTGCAATAACTCGGCAGTAAACGCTGCACCGCCTTCAGCGGCGGCGCGCCATCTAGTGAGCATTCTTGAAATCACCGGAGAGTGTACACACCGGCGACAACGAACAAGGCTCGAGCATAAGGAGCAAGCTCCTAAAACTTGGTAACAATACTTGCTATGTCCTTCTTTTTAATGTGAACAACAACAGGGTGTGAAGATGCAAGGGGCTTCATTTACTTCTCTGAGAAAGCTCTGCGAGGATGAACAAGGTGGTGTTGTTAAGGTTGCGTACGGGCTCACGTACAAATAACTCAACCTCACCAACCTAGAGACACGGAATTAAGATTAGCTCTGAAAATTCTTAGCAACTTTGTCTCATCAGCTTTGAGGCTTAAAGTAACTGAGCTGAAGTTAATTCTTTCTGAAGAAACGGCTCGACTTATCAACCTGATTCTAAAATGGTGGTCACATTGTAAATATCAAAGCTTCTAAAAAGTGATAGAGGCTACATGATCCCTGGCAAGAACCAATAAGCGGAATGGGTTGCCAGCAAATAGAATTCTTAGAAAAATTTGTGGCTAGGCTTGACAAATAAAAAGCTTAGGCATGCAGACAGGCACGCTGAGAAATGAAACCCACTGCGATCTGAGACTCTCAAGATTTGCGTCTACAGAAGTATCACGATAGTGCGTGGATGAACGAGGTTTCAAGTATGTACTTCTGGGGAAGTACCAAAGTGATTCCCTTGTGGAAAGTACAGACGACTATGAGGTTCCCATTACAACGTCTAAATAACACAATTTTTCAAAGCGGAGACAATGATCTGCATCCAAAGCACATTGCTCTGACAGATTTCACTGAGTCGTCTAAAGAGAAAGAACCATGCGCAGACGCTCTGGTTAAGAAGCACAAGGTTTCTGTATCTGCCCGAGAACGAACTAAAGAAACCACAAGAGGACATGCCAGGTCTAGCATACATAACCAGTTCTGCGATGAGGCATCAACGTTGTGGTGACTGATGCTCGCACCTTATAATCAAACAGAGTTCAAACCTTGTGACCATGTTCTCGTTGATGCTATGAGCAGAGGGGGTCTGAAGTTTCCCCAGCCAATTGTTGTGCATGCAGCATTTTGCAGGTAGACCGTTTTAGAGCAAGGACTGCCAACGAGTGCGAGCACCTATTTCATGTTGAAAGTAACCAGAGGCCGGTGCTGCTAAGCGTCATGAAGTCCCTGCTGGCTGATAGTAAGAACAAAGATGTTTGTGCGAGCGGCCACAGTCCAGACATAGTCCGGAAAAATAGAGTGAAGCCTGCCTTCAGCACATTGCTCAAGATTTACGTAGCTACCAGAAACGATGGCATCACTGGGCAGCAGGTGCATGCTTATTGGCTAAGGAGAGAGACCTTCAGATGTTTTCTGGCAACTGAATTTCACACCTATGGTGTCTTTTGTGAATGTGAATGTGTCTTAAAAGGCAAGTGCAATGCATGTGGCTTTCACATTGATTGTATAGTGCACTCGGTGTGAAATGTCTTAGCAGATATCTCAAGGACCTGTAATAAATGCTGTTGATATTTTATAAATCAATGTTAAGCGCTTGTCCATGTTTTACCTCCCCGCGTGGTTTTCTTTTTTCGCACTGTATTCTTATATTGTGGAGTTGTTTACTCCCCGAATATGGTCGTGGAGAGCGTCCAATGCAAAGAAAAGTTCCTTGTGACGCTTCAAGCTGCCCTTTAACCCTCCGCGGTGGTCAAGCGGTTATCGTGCTCCAATGCTAACCGGTAGGCATTGGCGTAGGCAGGGGGGTGCAAAAGGGGCACTTGTCCCCCTCTAGCCAACCGGCACTTGCCCCCCACCCAAGTTATGCCAGCTCTTTCTTCCTCCCCCAGCCGCGATGTAACACGAATTTGCACCCCCCAAGGCAAAATCCTGCCGATGCCAATGGCCTGTAGGTCGCGGGATGGAATCCCGGCCGCGGCGGCCGCATTATCGATGGAGGCAAAAATGCTTGAGGCCCGTGCATTTAGATTTAGTTGCATGTTAAAGAACATCAGATGTTGTTAAATTAACTTTATTCTGCTCTAGCGAACACCAGATGGTTAAAATTTCAGGAGCCCTCCACTACGGCGTCTCCCATAATAAAACCGTGATTTTCGGACGTTAAACCCAACAATTATTAATAAGCTGCTCTTTCAGGTGTTGTTTTACTTCATTGCCATATTTGTACCATGGCCATCAATTTTTTTTTAACTTCCCCGCATGCTAATTTCTTGTGTCAATGGTTGAACAGTCCTACGCTATTGAAAAACTGTCACGTTCAGCTCTGACACAAATAGTTTAAAGCGAGCGCGCTCCACGTTAGCTGTGCAAGCGGCGGAGTAGAGGGCTAGGTGTGGAGACGTCAAGCAGAGAGTTCGGAGGCCTTCCCCTTATCTAGGTGCCTCTGGCTATACATACACGCTTCCGCAACATGGATTTACGAGAAGCATATAAATGCTTTGTACCGACGGTCACGTGACCAGGTGGAAAGCAGGAGCCTCGTGAAAAGGTGGAAGTGAACGTGGTTACATGATCAACCACATAGATGAAGTACGATTGAAGGGGGAGTGAGACGACCATCACGAATGACGCTTGCTGAAAGTAGGTCAACCAGATGAAGCGAGACCCCCGCGTCCGCAAGGCACGAATTGTACCTAGCGAATTCATTGCGCTGTGGCGTTGTCAGCACTCCTGTATACGTTACTCCGTGGTAGTGACGCACGCAGTGCTTCTTTATGGGAGAGCGTTATGCCGTTTTAACGGGACAGTGTTAAGAGCTCGTTCCCCAGAAATTCCGATGCAGGCGTCGGCGTGGTTGGTTATGAGCGAAACGAATTTTCAGGCGACTACGATACTACATAGTGCGAATTCTGAGCGCAGCTTCATGTTGGGGCAAGGCTAACTGTGTTTGAAGCATTGACTTTCCGCAAGCTATCGACTACGCCATAAAACGTTTTGTGAATTAGGAGAGCCCCCATTGACACAATATTCGTATTTCTGCAAATAAGCGAGGTACCTGCTGCATATATGTAAGGTATTATCTAGACTTTGTTTATGCTGCATGTGGATGATAACGATGAAGAATTTTGCCTGAGCACCTTGCAGTGGGTGGGAAGCATTAAACCATACACTCGTTGCGCAATTAGCATTGTGTAATGACTGTTTGCTATTTTACCATTCTGCAACGCTATATGACATCTGCACTGGTGCTTTCAAATGCGTAAAATTCATGACGCTTTCTCGTATTCTTTTGCGGACAGCGAGCTGTTTCGAAACGCACCTATGTTTTCGTTTCCTGCGGTTCGATGAATACATAGCAGCTTATGAGCTATCGCCCAGCCTCGCTTACCGGCTCCTATGCATAGCTGCTGCAACACATCGGCGCATAGATGTTTAAACCGCGAATGTACATCGGAAAGTAGGATACAGCATAAAAAAGAGGCCCTTTCACTGGACAAGCGTTCCCACAGTGCGAAAAAAAATTTTGAGATAATGCTCACCGACAATTATGGTACTCCCTAATGCAAATTCTGAGCGCAGCTTCGTGTTGGGGCAACGCCACCTCTGTTTGAAGTTGTGGCTATCCGCAGTTGAAGTAATGTTTTATTCGTTAGATATTGCCTCAGAACGTATCAGCGCTCGAGTGCTGCGCATAGCACTTTGTGCATTGCTGGCGTCGCGAACCAAGGGAAGCGCCGACAGCACTCGAGCGCTACGCTCACCACTATGTGCACTGCAGGCGTCGCAAACCAAGCGAAACGCCGACAGCCCCGCTAGAACAAGCGAAGCCAGCCGCAATGCACGTACACTCGCGCTCAATATGACTTGCATTAAGGGAGCACGTGGTTTCATGAGTTCAAAGATTGCGCATGGCTTCAACCTGTTCTCATCTTCCCAAAGAAATATTATTTTCCTATTTCGGATCATCCCGAAGAGAGAGAACTGCGCTTAGTTATGGAAATAAAGGCTAGTGAAAGCTATGCGCAATCTTCGAATTCGTGAGGCCACGCGCTTCCTTGTTGCAAGTCAAATTGAGCCCGACTGTACAAGCCCTGCATACACACGAGCTCCCACCGAGGCACCAGCGCGCATGAAGGAGGAAAAAAAGATTGTTGATCCCTCCATCATAGTATTCGGAATAACACGAAAGTAAAGCGTGCCCTTACACAAGTAACTGAATGTTTACTGTACATAGATACAAGAGAGTTTGCACAATGTATATTGATGTCTGGCAGCTATAGCACCGTTTAGCGTGGATGCACCCACTTTGACGATTGGTGGTACATCTCCATTCCGACGACTAACGTCTATGTTAAATTATTAAACAAACCCTTGTGGTCGCTGTAGTAGTTAACAGTGAAAGCGTAAACAGAGAACGAGGTGTGATAGCCAGAAGAGCGTCGCAAATTGGAACGCAGAACTTGGTCGCCATCCCGCGGCATGTTAAAATGTGATTGAACACCACGGCCGGAATAGAGGGAAACGCAAAGCGCGTCGTGCCGCCTCGGTAGCCCGGCCGCAATTTTTTTCGGGGTGAGCGCGTGAGCGGGGAACGCATTGTTACAGCCAGGTGAGGCAGGCGCGCGTCGCAAAGCTATTTTAGGGGCGAAGCTCCTTAAGGCGGCACCCGTTCGTCCCTCGTAGTCGTAGTCGTAGTAGTCGTAGTGCGTAACCAGTCTTACGCTTTGACCTCCAAGGTGGTGCCGGTGGGAGATTTTTCCTGTGCGTTGTTGAACAATAAAAAATTCGCAGCGTGCGCGTTAACTAAAAGCCGAATTCTTCTGTCTCTCATTCCCCCTTAGCAGCCATTGGCATGTTCCAGTAGGAAACGTTAGTAGAAGTAGAAGTGTAAGTGTTAGCTAAAAGCCGACTTCTTCTGTCTCTCATTCCCATTAGCAGCCATTGTTTACCTCCAAGGTAGTGCCTGGTGAGATTTCTCCTGTGCGTGATTAAACAATAAAAATTTTGTTCAAAACGCCGTTGATTGATGAAATAAACCAACGAAAGACGCCAGATGTTTTGTAAAAGCAAAACGAAAGAACGCCAGATGTTTTCTAAAGCAATGGTTTTCTAAACAATGAAAATTCACAGCGTACATGTAAAATTAAAGTGAGCTGCAAGTCGTCATAACTCATCGAACCTTTAGTATAAACGCGCCCGATCTCACGTCGGTGATGATGTACTGGGCAGAATTCATGGAAGATTCACGGTTTACCGATGAAACTCCGCAGCTTCGCCCACTCATCATCATTCACTCCGTGTATATGCTGTGATTTTTCAAATTTACGACAGGATATGCGCAATGGTAGGAAACTCTTATTGGTGGGGGATTTTAATTGTGGGTTGAACGAAAGCGATAGATCAAGCAGCCGCAAAGTTAGAGACACAAGCAGTGAAGTCCTGGCACAAGCGATTATTGAGTATGATTTAGTGGATGTAGCAGAGTGCCTGGAGAGCTGTCGAGACGTGAAGTATACCCACTTTCAGGGCTCAAGTAACGCCCGATTGGACCGAATTTACCTAACAGCTGACGCGATAGTAAAGTGTAGCAGTTATAACGTTGTACCTGTTTCTTTTTCTGATCACTGCCTTGTTAAATGCCATGTAGGACCAAAGAGAGAAAGGAATAGCTTTTCTTGGGATCAGTGGAAAACGAACTCCATTCTCTTAGATGATGAGACATTTAACGCATCAGTGATAAAAGAAATCAACAGTATCAAAGTGGATCATACGGAAAAATTAGGAGAGGAGTGTGAGCTTTTAAAGCAACGAATCAAAATGAAAGCAATAGAGAGATCTAGTCTTTTATCTTTTGAAGCTAAAAAGAAAGAGAAAGAGCTCAGAAAGAGCTGGAGAAGCTGACAGCGCCTGAATGTGAAAAACCTGGGGTATATGCCGACGATTTGCGTAGTATCAAACAGAAAATAGAAGTATATGAGGAGGAACGCTACCGCGGAGTGTTGGTGAGAGCCAGAGCAAAAGCGATGACTTTAGATGAGCGCCCACCGAAGCGTGCACTTGGCTTGGAGAAAAGTCATGCTAGGCGGAACCATATTGATGTCATTGAAGTCAACGGTGTCGAGTTTACGGACAATGACAGCATAGGACGGGCTTTCTGTAAACACTACGAGGCGTTCTTCACTGCCAAACCCGTTGATGCAGAAGTATTTAAAGAGGCGTTTCTTAGAAGAATGCCACAGTTGTCTAGTGACGCCAAAGCAGCATTGGAGCTACCGATATCACAAACGGAAGTAGAAAGGGCTATAGATAAGATGAATGCTGGTAAATCACCCGGGCCTGATGGCCTCAGTGCTTCGTTTTACAAGGAGTTTAAAAATGAATTATCCCAAGTTCTTACAAATGTCTTTAATGAGGCATATGAACTCGACTGCCTACCTCGGTCATTTAGTGAGGCACATACAGTTTTGATACCTAAGACGGAACAGTCAGAGAAGTTAAAATTAGTCTCTTCGTATAGACCTATATCCCTAACTAATTGTGATTACAAAATTTTAATGAAAGTACTAGCACGGCGACTTCAGGGAGTAATCAAAAAGTCGGTAGGGCCTCACCAAACATGCGGGATTTTGGGGCGCACAATTGTTACTAATATACACAAGATGCGATGTGTGCCCGAGTGCTGCGACGCCGATCAAGGTGGTGTAGCGATTCTACAGATTGATCTCGAGAAAGGCTTTTGATGGTGTTTCACATCTTCTTCTGCTGACCATCCTCGACCATGTCAATGTTGGATCAATAATCAGAGATGGAGTAGCTATGGCATACCGGAATTGCACGACACGTGTAGTAGTCAACAGGTCACTGAGCGCTCCCATTGACATAAGGCGTTCTGTTCGTCAAGGCTGCCCGCTCAGTCCTCTATTGTTCAGTCTATATATAGAATCTTTGTGCTTAGCAATAAGTGAAAACAGCAGCATTCGCGGCTTTAGATTACAAGCATCGGAAGTTAAAATTCTCGCGTATGCAGACGATGTGGCAATTTGTTGTACTGATCAAGAAAGTGTTAGCGCTACCATCAAAGTAGTTAAAAGCTTCGGCAATGCAACTGGCAGTTTTGTGAACTGGGGAAAGTGCCTGGGCTTCTGGCATGGAAAGTGGCCGTCAAAACGAGACTATTTTGCCAATGTTAAGTGGGTGACCACACCCGTTAAGTACCTTGGTATCCCACTGGAATATTATAAAGATAATGAGAACTACTGGCAAGAACGAGCGAGAGAAATTCAGCTGAAAGCCAACAGATGGAACGGTAATCACCTGTCAATGTTTTCGAGAGCGACTGTTTGCAATCTGTTCTTTGCCGCAAAACTTTGATATGTTATGCAAGTATTACATTGTTCAAGGTCAAACATACAGAAGCTCCATCGCATATTCGCAGTTTTCGTTTGGGCTTCGAGTAGGGAGAGATGCAGTCGAACTAATCTGTTTAGACGAGTGAAACAGGGAGGGTTTGGATTACCACATCTTTTCATACGCCAAGTAGTAAACAGGTTCCTTTTCTTCCGCAACACAAATGATCCTTTCCTGCGTACGGTGTGCCAACTGAGACTGCTGCGGGCTTTACCTGGATATGTGGTTGGTACGAATCACATGACAGGCGCTGTCTGCGGGTTTCTTAAGGAGGTTATTCTAAGTGTACGCTTTTTATCTGTTAGATTTTCTAATGAGTATCTGTTTACAGTGACACGTAAAAAGCTCTACAAAGATGTATGTGATGCTGTTCTACCTGTACCTCTATACCGAGCCATATACATTGGAGGTCAAGGGCAAGATGTGCTTAAGAGGGTGAAGAGAATGCAAGTGGCTCCTGCCGCGAAGTCTTTGTTTTTTATGCTTCATACAGGTACATTATCTGTCAAGGCATTTCAAGAAGACCGTGGTCTTTTCTTACCTTGGGGGCCAGATTGCCTCATCTGTAAAAAACCGGAAACTATAGACCACGTTTTCTTACATTGCTGGGAAGGAGTTTATTTTTGGGATGTGCTTCAAAGGACGAAAAAGAAGGACTTGCCGTTAGATCCACATGGTATAAGATTTCTGCCAGTAAATGATGAAGAGGGACTCCCTTTTGACTTGATTATGCTAATTGGCCTTCAATGTTTATGGCGGGCTCGCATGGCGGGGTTTTATTGCGATCCTGACGCACGGCCCGCACGGATGTATTTTCGTGAGTGTATGACTAAGTTTGTGGAATTCCAGGAAGCTCAGGAGTTTGTACCTGAGTGGTTGTCGAGGGTAGAACCTTTCACAGCGCTCAAGGAATTTTAAATTTGTGTCTGTCCAGTAGGACTGACACAACTTTTGTCTTTTCTTTCATGTCCTTATTGTTTGATGTACGTGTCTAATAACAGGCAATAAAGCAAAAAAAAGACCGTGGCGCAGTGGATAGCGTGCCCGGCATCTGTTGTTGCGGGCCGAGCGTTCGTGTGTTCGATGCCCATTGACGAAACTTTTTTCTTTGCCACGTGGTCGTGTAAATTTTTTAGACGTCATTTCCGTGAAATAAATACGTCACTGAAGTCTTGGTGGACCCCGGCATAAAACACTTTCGTGTTAAAAATCACAGCATATCCACGGAGTGAATGATCATGAGTGGGCGAAGCTGCGGAGGTTCATCGGTAAACCGTGAATCTTCCGTGAATTCTGCCCAGTACATCATCACCGACGTGAGATCGGGCGCGTTTATACTAAAGGTTGGATGAGTTATGACGACTTGCAGCTCAAAGACAGAACAAGTCGGCTTTTATCTAACACTTACACTTCTACTTCTACTAACGTTTCCTACTGGAACATGCCAATGGCTGCTAATGGGGAATGAGAGACAGAAGAATTCGGCTTTTAGTTAACGCGCACGCTGCGAATTTTTTATTGTTCAACAACGCACAGGAAAAATCTCCCACCGGCACCACCTTGGAGGGCAAACCGTAAGACTGGTTACGCACTACGACTACTACGACTACTACGACGACTACGAGGGACGAACGGGTGCCGCCTTAAGGAGCTTCGCCCCTAAAAGCCAGGTTCAGTGGCTCGTGGCATCTACACACTCCGCGTTCGGTCTCTTTCGTCCTTGTTCGCTCTGTCGGTTACGCAGACGCCTGCGACACCAATGGCGACGCCCCTCAACGCAGGAACAGGCTCCTAAGAGCTGCGCTCCATTAACGTACAATTTTGAGAAGAGCAAAGCACCGGTGTTTGCCATAGGGACACGTCAATAGCATGAAAAGACAGCGTCCTCTCATTGCTGCAGACAGCCTCAAGCGCCCATCGCAGACGGCGTCTATCGCAGAAACAGCGTTTTTCCTTAGCGAACGCGCCGTCATATTCGGCAGTCGGAGTATCGCTGGTGGAGTTGTCTCTCGCGGGCAAGCGAGCGTTCTCGCGAACGCGTCGTCTTTTTGCCACTCGCTTTACCTTGACGGGGGACGACAGGAGACACTGTGATGGGCTACGACGACAGGAGACGCCGACAGCCCGAGCGCATAAGGTGATTCGCATCTCAAAGCAATTGCGATTATCCCTTCTTTTCTTCTTCGTAAGCAACAAGGGTTTACTTTCGAGGTCCAAATGCAGAGCGTAGTGAAAAAAATCACAGCATATCCACGGAGTGAATGATGATGAGTGGGCGAAGCTGCGGAGGTTCATCGGTAAACCGTGAATCTTCCGTGAATTCTGCCCAGTACATCATCACCGACGTGAGATCGGGCGCGTTTATACTAAAGGTTCGATGAGAGTTATGACGACTTGCAGCTCACTTTAATTTTACATGTACGCTGTGAATTTTCATTGTTTAGAAAACCATTGCTTTAGAAAACATCTGGCGTCTTTCGTTAAGCAGATGGCGTCTTTTCATTTTGCTTTAGAAACATCTGGCGTCTTTTCGTTTTGCTTTTAGAAAACATCTGACGTCTTTCGTTGGCTTATTTCATCAATCAACGGCGTTTTGAACAAAATTTTTATTGTTTAATCACGCAGAGGAGAAATCTCACCAGGCACTACCTTGGAGGTAAACAATGGCTGCTAATGGGAATGAGAGACAGAAAAAGTCGGCTTTTAGTTAACGCGCACGCTGCGAATTTTTTATTGTTCAACAACGCACAGGAGAAATCTCCCACCGGCACCACCTTGGAGGTCAAGATCTGGTACTAGCGTTACGACTGGTTACGCACTACGAGGGACGAACGGGTGCCGCTTTAAGGAGCTTCGCCCCTAAAAGTCTGCGCTTAGGCTCCTCATAGTTGGCTACGCGGGCACAGAAAGTTGTCGTCAGGTAAAAATTAACAATAAACCATATAGTGTGTTTTGAGCATCTAACGCACAACAAAAGAAAATCCCCATCTAACAACCGATGAAGACGGGCGCTGTCTTCATCGGTTTTCACTCGGTCCTTGCCTTGTGTCTTGTGTGCTAGATGCTGAAATGGAATAGTGCAACAAAAGCAAGGTAACGTTATTTCACTTACGTGGGTCTGCGATAAGCCGCCTTGCGAAGCTGGAAAATTAAGTAGTACCTTTGGCATTTTATTTTTTTCTTTAGAAAAATGGTCTTCGATTTAGAGCACAGCGTGCCAAACTTTGAGAAAGCAGTAGGGGGTCTCAGCTATTGCAGTAACCTTCAGGGAAGGGCACGAAGAAGCTGTCAATGGAGCCAAATTAATAAGAGCGACAATAAAGCTGGTCTTCCGTTTAAGTAGTGACTGTGGCGCAACTTTCTTAGGTAACAGTTTTTCTAAAATTATGCGTTTAATTTGAAAGTTCGATCTACTATGACAAGCAACGAGGCTATTTTCCGTAAGAAACGCAAATCCTTATTTCAAATTATCGATTGTTGCGAGCAGACGCCGCGACAAGGCCGGTACTGTCAAAGCAAACGCTGCCCGCTTGCGCCGGAGGCACGAAGCTGTTGCTGATTTTAGGCCAGTTGGGGTACAGAAACGGCAGGTGGCGTTTAGCTGAAGAATAACCTAAAGTCCCTGAAAAATAACTAAAGTAGCGCCATTCGTGTCAGTGTGCAGGCACCTCCTCTCTCGTGCGCTTTGTAGATTGCAGATGAAGTTAGATGAGCTGCGAAGCTCGCAGAGCATGGCTATTGGACAGAAAGAGAGGCTAGTGCAATTATTCCGCTAGCGCCCCCGAGTGCGCTGCGGTTCTAAGTGACGCAGTGGGAAAAGTTCGCGGAATAAGGAGTATTAAAAAATCACGCCATTTCCACGAAGTGAATGATGATTGAGGAGCTGGCTCGGAGAAGATCAGGAACACCCGTCAATCTTCCGTACAAGTCCTCTACCATCATATGAAGACGTGACACACGTTGTTATACATACATATATACACAATGTTTTATTAATTTATAATTTTCATGAACCATGTACCCAATTTACAATTATATACACATTGATGAAGTATATATACAAGAAATATCTAAGAGCGTCTGATTCTCCATTGTCGACACTTCTATACGTAATTCTCCTAATGTTCTTTCAATTTGAAAACTGCGCTTGAGACGCGCACGACAAGGTGGCCCTAAGTATAGCTGTCCGACGCTCGCCTGCCTGTCGACCGCGTTCCACGCTCGCCCTCTGGCAATTAATGGCCACGCTAGAGGGAAGACACGACGCGCGTAGCGTTCCTCTTCGCCTTTCACGACGCGTTGAATGGATGGATGCAGGTTACAGCGAAGGACTTCGCCCCAGCTTAAAAAGCTGGCAAGCCAGCTCCGAATGGCGATAAATACGGCAATGTAATGTGTACAGAAGCAAGTGGCGTCTTTTCATGGTGTCCGACAGTATAAAATTGTACGGTACATAATGTTTTAGTAAGCAAGAGTGCTCGCTCATGACGGCAGCGCCACTGAAAACTCGACGGCGCTAAGAAATGGCTAGTTTTTAAGAGTGGCGCACTAGTTTTTCAGAAGGTCGTACGAACGCCATCTTGTTTGTCCACGTCTCGGTTGCTTACTTGATCGGTGCACGGTGCGCAGTCGACCGCGCTTGAGTCAGTTCGTACGGTGGTTCTGGATGCTTCGGGATGCCGACCTGTTGTGCCAGTGGCAGCAATCACCGGTACAACTGCAGAAAGAAGGTGTTTTCACTACAGCAGGTAAAATTCGTAGCTTCCCAGAGGACACACTAGAGGCGCTGATGCAGCTTCTAGGAGAGGAGGCAGAGGCGATGGGACGCAGTTGTCGCTACTTTAGTTATTTTTCAGGGACTTTAGAATAACCAAGCTGGTGCTACATAGCCGCTCGCCTTGTCTTTTATCTGAGAGCTTCAGCTTGTCTGCGGCCACGTTGCCATGGTCCTGGGCCCTAATATTACGACCTTAACGTGGCGCTGTTCGAAATCGAAGGCGAGAGGGCAGGTGTCAACTAAAGAAATTTAGAGGAGCATTCCCACTATCGGGTAAACGGACGCAAGCGACGCTTGGCACAAATAGTTAGTACGGTTTGCAGAGGAGAAGCGCGCCATAACACCCATGCTTTAAAATGTCGTACCACAATGGCGCCGCTTTGTCGCCATTACACAACCGCGCGAGCATTACCAGCCCCTGAGACGCGCGCTAGACTTCACGGCGCTATTCGGTTTTAATCGTAATTAATGAAAGCGAGCTCACATGAAGTAGAGTTGCAAATACGTGTCAACAGAAAGCGCAGACGACGACGCACGGCGACTCACAACTCAGTAAAACAGGCGCTGCCGGCCGCATTCTAGAATTCAAGCGGGTACGGTGGCGCGAACTAACAAAAGTTCCTGCATACACATCCTCCTGTGCTGCAAATTCTGCGCACAGTAATTGCCTAAATGGGCTTGAATCTTCGACTTAAATTTTATAAATGATGATTAAACGTGCCGCTATGTTTCTTATTTGTCAAAATGATCATGTGTGATATATGTAGCCAGCAACAATGAATAGCGCTAATTTAAGCCCATTTCTAAATAATCGCAAGTGCAACAATGCTAGTGGTAGGACAATGGCGGTGTACTTTTGGTCGGCGCTCTTTCCGCCCAGCCTTTTCCTCTAGAGTCTGTATAGACCTGTTCGCTGCCGCCGCCTCTTTTGCTCTCGCCGCTCTGCGCCACCACCGTCGCGCAATAGTTTCTTTCGCTCAGAACGGGGAGTTTGAACATAAGACATTTCGCAGGGAGTTGTATCGCTCCTCCAGGTGTCTCACGAGCATTGCATGACCTCAACGCTGCGACATCCTCCAGCATTAAAGGTACACTTAAGAGGAAAATAAAAGAACTTTCTCATACTAGTAAAGTACTCTTTCTCGATACCAAAAACAACACTCCTGCTGCGAGAAGACGCTTAGTAAGCGAGAAAACGCGCCAAAACAAATTGTGGCTGGCGACGCCGCCTTGAAGTTTCCGCACCATTCGCCGTGACGTCACATGTTTTGACGGCACCTACTAGGGACTACCTAGTTCCTAACAGGTAAAAATGAAGTACATTGTCCTCTGAGAGGGCCATAGACTTAACATACCAAGTTCGGTGCAAGTTTGTCTAGCCAATGGCGCCAAAATACGATAAGCACACCTTGAAATCCGTGACGTCAGGTGGGGAGATTTCGGCGCGAAATTGAAAACACGAAACTTTGAACTCGAGTTTCTCCTCTATTATTAAACCTATGATGGCAAAATTAACACCATTACAGTTCTCATAGCACAATTTATCGATCTAGGCCGATTCATTGTTTCTCTTTAGTGTCCCTTTAAAGGACGACGTCCGTCCCAACGCGCTGCATAGTATATTAGAGTATAGAACCTAGTAGAGTTTCCGCTGATAAATGAATATATCGATGCGCTTGTGCACTTCGGGGCTTTCATCTTTCACCTGTGCAAATAAATAAATATACAAGCAAAGACAATAAACAAGGCGCAGGAATATTGGATTCTTCCAATTGACGGAAGAACTTATCGGAGCGAAGATTATGCACCTCTCGAGAAAATAAGGAGGGCCCGCTCCGACGGTTTTCGCATATTTGTTATTGCAATAGAAATTATATGGACGCTCTGTAGCGGTTTTCCGTCGCCGCCAGGTTTCATATAATGCCCAAATCGATAACATCGCTCCGCGCATCATATGTTCTACGCGCGAGCGCAGCGACGAACGTGGCTGTCGCAGAACGAGCCGGACATTTCCGTCTGACGGAGGGCGCGTGCTATAACATCACACCGCGTGCGAGACCTGTAAAGCAGACAGGAAACGCCCCGAGCGTGTTGCATTGGAAGAAGGAGCATGAAGGGACGCCGATGAAGAGAGGGGGAGGGGGCTGCGTCGCTTGTGCACAATATGTGAACTCTGATATCATATTTGCTGTAAGGAGCGAAGGAACACAATCACGAGAAAGGACACGGGACAGATCACCACTAACAACTGTTTTATTTGCTGAAAACCGCGAATATATGTATCTTTCTCAGCACCGGCGCAAAAAACGTGTTGGTATCAATGTAACAAGGTAACGCATGCTCAATAAAATTTTTCCTTATTTCTACGATACTACGGACGTGTTGCTAATGCACACGTCACGTTTTTGCCGATACAGAATGCTTCTCTCAATTATCTGGCTGTTTCATCTACTTTTGGCGATAAGCTGTGTCCTATACCGTGTTCTTTCTCGTGATTGTGTTCTTTCGCGCCTTAAAACGAATGAGATCGTGCGCCAACTCACCGAAAAATAAATCTCTTACGCGCACTTTGACCACAAGGCCGCAGCCACGAGCGCTGGCGCGCGCGGTATCTCGGAAAACATGCGCGAACGAAACTTGAAAGCATAGGCCATCACTATCGTGGCATGTATGTATTCTTTCTTATCATTTTGCCTGATTATTGCAGAGTAAACGATCACATTTCCGCCCGATAAGTGTTGTAGCGCAATCTTAAATGTCTTAGACAATCCAATGCGATGGCCTCGTGTATAACGTACGATCGCCGAACCATGCTGCAATTAGTCATGCAGTATCAGTGCGCGAACCTCTGTGCTGTAGTTTAGCTTCGTTTCTGGACGTTGCTTGAGCTGCATTCTGTTACGTGCCAGAATTGCACGTGATATCTCTTCTGTCATGTAGCAGTAGAATGTCGCGGCTTGGCTTGGCTTGCGGACGGTCGCGTAGTCCCCGTTGCATTGTGCCACGCATACGGGGCTTCTTTGCTGTTCCCATTTGACAACTCTGGTACGTCAGTGGGAAAGCAGCAGAGGGTTAAGTTTCACATCGGCTGAAAAAAGTTGCACCAAGGTATGAAGTTCGGATTGTATTTTCAGCCAAAAACAAATTGTCAACAATTTGCCCGCCATTGCAAAGATTGGCCGCAAAGAAATGCACACAAGAAAAAAGATGGATGTGTCATGAGACTTGTCAGAGGGTATTTTCAGTACATAAAAGTGTCATGCACGGAATCGCTTTCACAAAGGAATGCATCAGCTGAAGGGCTGGTCGCCTGAATGTGCGCCTTCGCGAACATCAGTGTTCGCTAGAGAGGGCCCAGTACTCGTACTTAGCGATGCACTGCAAGGAGTGCACTTGCCAGATAAAACTTTGTGACACAGTAGTAATTGACAGGCACAAAAGCCAACGACAAGAGAAATAATTGGAACCTTTTGAATTAAGAAAGAGGCCATAGGTGTGTCAGCCATGCGTCTGTTCTAACAGATTTAGAATTTCCTATTTTAGACGTAACATGACTCAGTGCATTTGTTTTCTTGTTATTCGGCGGTTTAACACGTGCTTCCCTGATGTATGCAATTATTTATCATTGCGGCCTTTCGTTCATTAACACCATGTCTGATAATAAGGATGGCTTGTGGTGACGTGCATTCATGTGATGCGTGTATGAATACGTTATTTCCAAAATAAAAATTTTCAGTGGCTAGCAAGCGCTCCGTCCTGTGTTTTTTTCTAAGTATTCGTGCATATTCCGCTTGTTGCCTCATGAACCTTTACCAACATGCCCAACTGGCAGTCATCCTAAATGGCTTCACTACCCTACACAACTAAAATTCGCTTACTTTTCCATTACATTTCCAGTCTTCCGTGCAGAAATTCTTCCGTGCAGAAAAGTTTAAAAAAAATATTTTGCAGGGAGCCCGTGACCAAAAGCCTTGGACGCGTTGGTGGGGTTTTGTTTACATCAATCGTTGTCCACTGCCGACACGTTGGGATTCGGTGGTCGTCCCAATCTTAGAATTTAGCAAAAACATTGCCGCATCCATTCTGCAAAGCGACAACAAAGAAGAGCTCACGCTGCACGAAAGGAAGACGAGGCTTATGCATTATCCTTTTTCCATCTTCCATAATTAAAGTGAGCTCTCCTATATCCGACTTCTGCTGTTTCAGCGTCGTGACACTGGTGGAGTCGTTGGGTACATGTTCGGGAAACCTGCCAACAGCCCCGCATCTATCCCAGGAAGCCTTCCGCTTGTCGATACACACGTCACCGTACCAGCCGCCGCCTGTTGGGCCTGAGCTCATAGTTCGGTCCTTTGCCAGAGAGCATGACCACGCCCGTAAGCAGTGCCCCAGACATGGCGAGCCCGAGCACGACACAGAGGACTGTTTTGAACCTTCATATTCCGGTGGACTACCATGGCAACACATATGAGCACGCAGATGACTAGCTCGAGGAGTTCGAGCGCATAGCGAACATAACTGGTGGAACGCCGGACAGAAGTTGGGCTACCTGTACTTCTTTTTTCAAGACGGAGCCCGAACACGGTTCACGAATCTCGTGTGGTCATCGTGGGACGAGTTCCGGCGGAAGTTACTGGACACGTTTGCATCACCGAGAGACGAGGTCATGCACAGCGAGTCCTCTAATCGGATTCCGGAGCCAAATAAATCTGTTGCAATATTTGTTGAGGACATGACCCGTCTATTTCATCGAGCTGATGCCGATATGCCCGAAGCCAAAAAGATCAACCACCTCATGCGCGGCGTTAAGGAGTAGCTCTTTGCTGGTCTCGGGTGAAACCCGCCAACAAGCGTCGCGAATTTTCGAAGGAGGCGATAGCCATCGAACGCGCACTACGCCTACTTTACCACAGGTATGACCATAGGCGTGCGCACAGGGGGGGGGGGGCAGAGGGGCGGCCGCCCCCCTAATCATCTAAGAGGGGGGGCGCAAAGTCCGACCCACACATTGACCCTTCTAGTCACCTAAGAGGGGGGGGGCGCAAAATCTTCCCCATACAATAACTTAGTAGGGTGGGGGGGGCGCTGCGATGAACCTTTGCCCCCCCTAATGGGGAACCCTGCAGACGCCTATGGGTATGACAGCCTGAAGAACAGTGGGCAGTCAGCGCAACAGCCGTGACCGCAGTGACAACACCTTATGAGCGTTCTTTGCGCCAAATCATACGAGAAATCGTACAAGAAGATGAGAAGCAGCTCGTTGCCGCGCCGAACGACTGCGCAATTGCGTCAGTGACAGAAGTTGTGCTTCAGGAGATAAGGCAAGCGCTTTCGCTTCGCGAGCCTAACAGCGACACTATTAAACCAACTTATGCAGACATCGTCCGTCGACAGCCATCGAACGAGCCGACATCGCAGCAGTAGCACCAGCAACAGTCGTCGACAGCGCCTTGGTACTGCAGGGAAACTTTGACGCCGATGCGTACCCCTGACTACAGGCCGTTGTGCTTTCATTGTGGGGAAGCAGACCACATCGTTGCGCATTGCCCTTATCGCGTCGCAGGGTACCAAGGCTTTCCGTCCACTACTCCTCGGCGCTACTTCAATAGAAGACCTAACATCGACACGAGTATGACGACCTCGCGGGACGATTATCCTGGGTTTCGGTCGCGCTCGCCCTCTCCTGGACGTTATTACCCCTCTAATAGACGTAGCACCATTTAAATGGCGACAGGATCTCCCAGCCCACGCCGGGGAAACTAAAAGCAGCGACCGCAGGGGGGAAGGTTGCGAATCGTCGAAAAGCTGTAAATATCTCATTGCTGCTGAATGAAGAGCTGAAAATTGGCAATGACTCGAAGACAGATCAGATTGTTACCGCTGGCATTAATTACACTTACGATTGACAGTCACGACGTGACGGCACTGGTCGACACTGGTGCGGACTTTTCAATAATGAGTGAGAATCTGGCAAATAAGCTCAGGAAGGTGGAAATGGAATGGACGGGACCACAGATTAGAGGAGCTGGAAGGCAGCTACTCACACCTACAGGAAAGTGCTCCGCAAGAATCAAGATAGGGGATTGATCATTCGTTGCAACTTTCGTTATTCTTTCCGAGTGTTGTAAATAGGCAATCTTTGGGACGGATTCTTTGCGTGAATACGGTGCCGTCATCGGTATACCGGACGGTGTACTGACTTTTTCAGTAGATCAGAGCGCAGCACTACAGCGCAAGTCCCTGCGTGTCATCGAAAACGTGACCATACCACCGTACGTTATGGTACCAGCTTGTTTCTGTCACGAGCAACGCGCAGCACACTGGAGAAGGTATCGCTGAACAAGTATCGACGCTTTTACTGTCCCGAGGTGTTTGAATAGCCAGAAGTCTCGTCAGTATAGCGTACGGGCAAGCACAGGTCATGTGGACCAACTTCAGCAACGAGCGTCAACACCTTACAGAAGGCACCACAGTTGCTTACTTCGACGAGATTGTAAAGTTCCGCGAGTTCTTTGCAGGAAGAGATGCCAGCCGTTTCAGCCTCACCGCTTGTTGATGTGAGCATGGATTTATCTATACTCAGCCGAGCGCGTGTTCTCAAACGGAAGTAGGACGTTTTCCCGTGCCGAGTCTAATTACTCCGCAACATAAAAGAAATGTCTCGCTGTCGTATGGGCAGTCATGAAGTTTTACCAATATCTCTACGGCCGTTCTTTCCACGTAGTCAGCGACCATCACTCTTTTTGCTGGCTGTCTAACTTGAAGGACCCATCTGGTCGGTTACCACGCTGGAGCTTACGCCTTCAAGAGTTCGATATGACGGTCGCGTATGAGTCGCGATGCAACACTCTGACGCCGATTGCTTGTCCAGGTCACCGATAAAGCAAGACGATCTCCCAAATGATGATGACATGGCGTTTGTAGGAGTAGTCGACATGGCCACGATTTAGTATAAGCAGAAAGAAGACAGCGAGGTGCTTCCCCTTACTAATTTTAATTGCCGGACTACGAGCACCCCTAGGAAATTTGCAAGGAGGCTGCGGTCATTCTGCTTGCGCAGTGGTGTCCTATATAAGAAATTTTCTTCCAGCGGAAGCACCCACCTACTTGTCATCCCGAGGTCCATTCGTGACGAGGCGCTGAGAGCTTGCCACGATGAGCCGACGTCCGGTCGCCACGGATACACGCGCACATTGACCAGAATTCAACAAAAAGACTACTGGCCGAGGCTTCCAGTCGTTCTAAAGCATTACGTGCGCACGTGCCTCGATTGTCAAGGACGGAAATCACCACCTTTAAAACCAAGTGGAATATTATAGCCAGTTCAAGTGCGCACCGTGCCTTTTGCAGAAATCAGAATGGACTTTCTCGGACCATTTTCGGCTTCGCACGCTGGTAACAAATGGTTGGTTGGTTGAACCTCATCTACTCGGCGCATCCTACCGCGGGGGATCGGCTATGAAACGGGTGGTACCTTATTTTAGAAATAAAATTGTTTTACAATCCGAATATGTTTAGGAATGGATGGTTTAAAAATAAATTCACTGGTACAATCCAGATTTTCAAAAAAAATAAACAGTGAGATTAAGAAGCCATAAGGTTAAAACAGTGAAATTGTACATAAACTTAACAAATGGGTAATTGTCACCACCGATTATCTTACGCGCAACGCAGAAACAAAGGCTTTATCAAGCGGCCCCGCAGTAAAACATCCTTCTGAGGCATGGTGCTCTGACATTCATAATAACGGACAGAGGTGCCGCTTTCACGGCCACGCTCCTGAAGGCAGGGCTTGAGCTCAGCGGAACAGCTCCTCAAAAATTACACCATTTCCCGCTAAAGGGGACCATGAGGCGATGCGAAGCCGGAGCACTTGCACGATCGCGTTCCGATGGCGTTGTTTGGGCATGCTACCGACCTCGCGTCATGGAACACGAAGAGGAACGCTACGCGCGTCTCGTCTTCCCTCTAGCCTGGCTGTTAATTCTCACAGGGCGAGCGGGCAACGCGATCGGCAGGCGTGCGAGAGGGGGAGGGGACCCGCTTGCGCTGGTGCTCATCGCGGCGTTGCGCAGGAAAGAATTTCGGCATGTCTAGCCCGCGTTTCAGAGGAAAAGTGGAGAGGGGAGAGGGAAGGTGGAGAGGGGAAGGGGAGAGGGTGAGTGGAGAGGGTATGCGCATGCGCAGTAAGGGTGGTCACGCCGCACACCACCACTATCACCGGATTGAAGTCCGCCTTAAGATACTTCGCATCTAAAAACCCGACCGCACCCCGCATGACCGTGCCCTGACCCTGACCATACCCAAACCATGACCGTACCCCGCAACATTATGGAATTTGTGGCCTCTTGTTTGCCATGTTCCGTCGAACATGACGCTACACTCGTAGATGCGGCCTTGTCTCCCGTCAGCTCTCTGGCTCGTGCAAGGTTCTCGGCGACGGTTTTCATGGCGGCGGCATGCACATTTTTGCTAAGCGCATTGAAAGTCTTATGATGCGCTGGTTTCGGAGCGCCAATGATCTCGCAAAACCGCACGAGCTCCTCGTCTCCGACGCCGATGGCATGCGCTGCTACCACCGACGTTCACGGCGAAGCGGTCCCGTGCGCTGCCGAGGGCGGACCTCTCCTCACTTCCATTACATGCACATGCGTGGCTTGAAGTGTGTGTGGACAAAACCACACTTCCAGGACATGCGTTATTTCGGCAATGCAGTTCCGGAAACGAGGCCTGTCCTTTTCATTTAACTACCGATTTTCGGACACGCAGCTCGCACCCTCCGCAGTTGGGACATAGTGCGCTGCTGACGAGGTTCTGTATCGCGTCGTCCTCGGAAATAAATGTGCTTCTGAGCTCGTCCTGATGCTTACTTGCGTCGTCGAACATCTTTATCTATCGCTCTGAAGCACTCACGAAGTCATCAACGCTGAGAATGAAGCACATACAACCCAAATCGGTTGCGTCGCCGTTGTCGTTGCTAGGCCTAGCAGCAGACGAACCTCCCGTCGCCGGAGCTCTCCTCTTGCGTTTGGAGCGTCTTCCCTTGTACTGCTGCCTCGTCGTGAACTTCCGTTAACGAAAGTCGTGTTTCCCGCTGGCATACATGGCGGAGAAAGAAAATCAACATGGTCAGTTTGTTTCAACTGACGTCTCGACAAAAGCAGGAGAACGAGGAAAGAGCGCTCGCGTCCGCCTGGGCGTCACGCCCACCAACGGCTGGGATCCGATCATACCACGTGACCTAAAAAGACCAGTCGCGACTCTAGACTACGGTGGGGAAGCGATTTTGTAGGGGCGAAGCTCCTTAGGGCCTTGCCTTGTCGGCGTCCGTCACCCTACACAAAACCGAATCCGAAACTGAAAACCTGTACAACCAAAAACATCTTGACAACCTCTACGGGCAACGTAGGGAAAATGTACGGTACTACCGAAACGCTTTCCGAGCTTCGTCCACTCGTCAGCATTCAATCCGTGGATATGCGGTGATTTTTTTTCGTATTTTCTACAAGAATGCCGCGTTGCCGAAGTGGCCTCTGGGAGAAGAAGGTTAGGCCTACATGCCTGCAAAAGTTCGACAGCAGGGAACAGCGAGGAGCAAAATGCCACGTGCGCGAAATTTGGGTAAATTCGTACTTTCACGAGCCACCGCAAGGGCGTTCATTGCATTTTGACTACCGATGCTCTTAAGTAAATCGTACCTTGTGAGTCGATTCAGAAAACTATCATCATCATAAACGACTATGTGCCACAGAAATTGGGTAAATGAAGAACGCAACACGCGACGGCGGTGAGCCGAAGACACCGAGGACGTACGACGAGAGAATGCTAGTGAACGGGAAAGATAACAGCGGCTCCGAGAAGACCCCGAACAGATGGAAGGCCTACGCCAACGACGATGTGCCCGGAGATCCACGAGAGGGGCGAACGCCTGGTTTCAGCGCTAGTTTCTGTCTCTCGAGTTTGGACAACCGTGTCATGCCTGTGACTGTCTGTTGTTTAACTAGAACTTCTCTCCACTGAAAATCAGCGTAGAAACAACATAGCATCACCTAGCGAAAGCCCAGCAACAATCGAGAAACAAACAAGAACCTGCATCACCTAGATCTAACGCAGGTAGCACACATGGTCTAGACAACGTTTTTTTAGGGATAAATGGAATAAAACGGATTCTAAACCAATTTCGACGTTTTAAAAACGTCACAGAAAATCCGTATTATATCCGTTTTTGATAATGTCTAGAAAACGCATTTTTAAGACCATTTTGGTCTGAAACGTATATTTCATGACGTCTTTTCGATTCTAAACCAATTGCGACGTTTTAAGAACGTCACAGAAAATCCGTATTATATCCGTTTTTGATAACGTCTAGAAAACATATTTTTTAAGACCATTTTGGTCTGGAACGTATATTTCAAGACGTTTGTTCGGTTCTAAACCAATTTCGACGTTTTAAAAACGTCACAGAAAATCCGTATTATATCCGTTTTTGATAACCTCAAGAAAAGGCATTTTTTGAGACCATTTTGGTATGGAACGTATACTTCAAGACGTTTGTTGGATCCTAAACCAATTTCGACGTTTTAAAAATGTCATGTTCGTGATGCCTAGAAGACGCACTTTATAAGACGTTTTGTCGCCCAGCAGCGGACTGCGCGCCACTTGGCCCATGCATGCATGGGCATGCATGAACCACCGCGAATTGAAATTTGAACTCGAGCCTGCGCACGCCATCTCTCATTGCGATAAAGAAAGTAACGCGCAAAAGGATAAAGGCGTATGGTGTCTACATTGCATCAGCAACAATGAAGACTTCAATGTTCGTTAACCAGTAAACTTTACGTAATTTACTGTAATTTACTCGCAGCGATAACCATCTAAATTCCGCACGAAGGCCTTAGCGCTGACTGTATCCATCCGCGCGGCCGTTGCATCTGCAATGTCAGTTAAACTCGCCGATTTCGCATGGGCGGTCGAGCTCACCGGTCATGCACTCTTTTGCTATATTTTGTGCTTGTGTCGTGGTTCGTGGAGGCTATAAACGCAGCTGTGAAGAAACTATACTTCGCTGCGTGTTAAAATTGTGGACCCGAATGCAAGTATGTCTGTGTGGAGCGACTGTTACGTTGAGTGACGGTTAGTGTCGCGTAAGATTCTCTGCGGAAAACTTCACTCATCAGCTTGCGCGCGGGACGCTCTCGCAACTTCCTTTCTTCTATGCTCGAGGGACGGGCGTGGTTACTTTGATGTGCGATTAGCTTTCTGTGGATTTGCGGATACTGTAAACCACGGGCTTCTGTCATTTTTGAAGGTGAGTTCATTTTTACTGCATTTACGCTCAGTATTTGAGAACTATGGCAAATGAAAAGCGTGTTCCATTGCATCACGGGCTGCATGTGCGACATGTTTCAGCAGTACGTAACTGCGGAATTTATTCAGCATACATGATAAAGCTTTCTAAACGTAAATGCATGTCATGGTTTCCGTTCATGCTCAAACGAACATGAGCGAAAACCATATTTATATTTGTTAACCTAATTTCAGTAAAATGACTGTCTTTTCATGGCCGCTTGATGAGGTAGTTTCAAGATACACATTAGCTTAAGCTACGTGTGCCGCGTAAGAAGCAGTTTTAGAATAGGGTACGTAAAGATAGCGTTCCTTGGGCGCATATGCTATTTCCGCCACTTAACGTGAGTACGCAAGATGATGGCGTACGACGTATGCGGAGTAGCCAGTTTTACAATGGGATACGCAGATAGCATTTGTTGCGTACGTAGCGCATAATGCATGCGCAATGGCGATGAACGAACGCAGAGCTTCGCGCACCCAATTTTAAAACTGCATTGTTGGAAGTTACGGCATGTGTCATCTGTTTCATTGTCTCACTGAAGTTTGTTGATGAGAGAATCTTTGCAGCGACAGCGTACTGGTTCATAGTTTCTTCCACAGTACTAGCTGCATGTAACGAGAGGCTGGTCACGCTTTTCCGTTAGTTGCGAGTTTCTGAGGGCATCAGAGTCAAAGACGCGTTTCACGGGAATGAGTTCGGCATTTTTTCTCAGTGCTGCCTTGACTTTCGGACTTGTGATTTATGTTTCTCCTACTTTGTTAACCTCCTCCTTTCTCGGGAAAGCCTGCAGCTCTTAGGAGAACCAAGAGGTTCTCTTGCGCGTCTTTTGTGCCTAGTTAAATATAGCAGGCTCGCTCTCTGTCGCCGTACGGTGTTATCGAGTTTTCATCTTTGCACACCGTCCTGTAGGTATAATAACAAATAATGAAATGATCTTTTCTCCTATTTATTGCAGATGGTACTTGCCCTAGATGTTCATAAACAAAGGCTGTCAAAAAGAAAAGGTCACAGTTCGTAAAGCAGTTAACTTTTTTGAGCGTCTTTGTTTGTCGGCATCTTCAAGAAACCGCACTAGGGCTATTGTGCTAAAATATATTTGACGTTGAACGCTGCCCCATGCTGCTAATGGCACAACTTTCGTGTGCATGCTATTTGCAGTGTTCTTTGCAGACTTCCGGATGTGCCTAGTGATTTCAATCAAGTACCTGTCATGAAGCCATGTGTTTAGACTGACTTGCCACACATTGTGATATTTTGACACTGAGCAATGTGATGTACTAAGTGCAATACCCTGATCTGCCTCTGACAATCCTGAGTTTACAAATGTGTGCTTATTGAGTAAAAAATGGGGACGAGTCCCAATTTCTTGAGCTGATCTGTCTTATCATAATATTAATTTGTTCTTTTAGCCTGACATTTTCTAATACTGGGCATCATAAAAGAAAGATGTTTTTTTTTATCAGGCTGGTATTTTCATATTCCTAATTTTTATTTATTCTTTTTAGTAAGTGGCTCATTCATTGCAAATTTTGTGGTCGTTTCGATTAGTTTTTTGTTCATATATTTTGTTTTCGCGCTACAGTTGGTTTAGTTGTAATTTTTGTTATATGTCGCTGTAATTTACAGTGTTCATATTTTCTGCTAGGCATGGCACATTTAATCTTAACTGTGTGCTCTCTAGGGATGTCAGACCATAAATTCTGTGATAAGTTTTGTACGCTGCATTTCGAAGCCTGAAACCGTTACTTATGTAGTGGGCGCCGTTTGAAACACGTATGCTGCATCCACAACTATTTTTAGCTAACGTCTAAAATGGCGCCTTTTGTTCCCAACGTCTATCTTACTTCTGTAATGATGCCAGAGCTTTTTCCAACATTTTAAATGCGAAGCATTTCTTAGCGAACCTTTGACACTTTGAGCGTCTTTATCTACGTTTGTATCTATCTATCTATCTATCTATCTATCTATCTATCTATCTATCTATCTATCTATCTATCTATCTATCTATCTATCTATCTATCTAGCCGCCTACGTCTGGGTGCTCTCATGATCACCTCCTTAACTTGGTGTAGACCAAAATTGGCATGGTAGGGTAAGAGGATTTGACAAATATGACTGTCGGGTCATGGCATGAATAACGTGAAAATCCTGTCGAGTACTTCGTCAAACCCTTTCTTCCAGACACGTGCGGCACATACCCGTATACCACAGCCTGTCGTATACGGGTATGTGCAACAGGTGATTGACAGTTTATATCTACCTAGGAACGGCGAGAACAGACGCTGGTAATTTAAATGCGAAAGCGTTAAGAAAAGCCGACATCGGTAGCGCTGACCTGACGAATGGAAAGAATGAAAATTGGGATCCCAGCAGGAATCGAACCCAAGCATTCTGCGTGGTAATCAGGTGTTCTACCACAGAGCCACGCCAGGTCTATAAATTGGTTTGGAAAAAACAGCCTATGCAGGCGTAATGTCGGCGCAACGTCGATTGTGGTTGTGGTGCTGGCTATCTAATTTTACAAGAAAGCAAGAAACACTACATATGTACTCCTACGATACAGGCGTCATATCAGATTAACGTTGGCGGTTCCAGTGTGGGCTCCACTTTTATAGCAGTCTAATAAACATTACATTTGTATTCCTATGATTCAGCAAGCTGTATTGAAGCATTGCTCTACCCCGGAGTAGTACATTCACGAACGTTATGATATTCCCATGAGTGCACCATAAACTGCACTTAGTTTCGATAATAGTGACGTATGTGCTCTAACGTGAGGGCTGGCGTTACGTCACACCATGTGTTAACCTTTAAACGCCAGTGTCGTCGTTGTCGATGTGCCTGGTAAGTCCACGATGTGCACAACACGTCGATCCACCTCGTAACGCTTGGCTCAAAGCTTTTAAATGTAGCATAGAAGTACTCACTGACTGCTTCGCATGAAACCGATTCCCACAACGCGTGGGATCTGCCGAATTTTTTTCAGTGAGAAATGTTCCAACAGTGGCATTATGTAAGAACGTTCCTAAAAGTTTCATTTTGTGAGCATTACATTTCAGCAACAGTGATTTTGCAGGCAATTTACGTTCTTTTTTCATTACGCATTCTTGGCTGGGTGGGCCAAATATTATTTTGAAGTTTTGTTTTGTTTTTAGTGATTTCAACACATTGAAGTCGATTTCCACGAACTGTTGTCTTAAGTAGCGCTACTGAACGATTGTTTTGAAACGAAGGAAGACACACACCAGGTGCTTGATGCATGCCTCCTTTCCTGCTTAGAATGCTGTGTTGGAGCAACACGGCGAGTTGGGCCGGTTGGTTTACGTTCATCTTTGGAAAATTAGGTTGAGGTACACTGAAAAAAAAAAACGTGGACAGTAGAAGTGGACAGGAGTAAGCAATGTCCTGTTCACTTCTACTGTTCACGTCTTTTTGTTGTGTTGATGTGTTGGCTGTGGCTCGGTGTAGCGTCTTCTAACTGATTCATGTGCACCTATCGGATTGATAGGGCAGATTCATCAATGTGCGATAACTGCAACTGCATAGAGACTATCGATCATCATTTGTGCCGCTGTATGCTATTTCAAACACATCGCCGGACTCTCCAGTGTGCCTTCAGGAGACTTGACGGTTGGCCTTTTCCCGAAGGCAAAATCTTGGGAGTCTGTCTTCATAGCACATCAGCCCAGAAAACCACACGAGCCCTCCTGCAGTACTTCAAGGCACTAAATTGAGTGACTACCTGTGATACACTCCTCTGTGTGTGTGTTGTGAAATGTGTCTCTTTCTCTCTATTTTTACTCCCTCATTCTCCTCCCATGAGTAGGGTAGCAAACTGGACGCTAGATAACCTCCTTGCCTATCCTCTGTTCCTTCTCTCTCTCTCTCTCCTTCCTACAAGAAAAAAAAAGTTCAGCGAATGATGAAGCGTTGAGGAAACGTTTCATCGTGAATGCTTGTCTTCGTCAGGCCGTGACGGCAGGGGCGTAGCCAAGGGGGGGGAGGTGAGGGGTTGGGGGGTTGAACTCCCCCCCCCCCCTCCGAAAAAATTTCTGGCTACGCCCCTGGCTGACGGTAACTAGTCCCTTTGTCGAGTCGTTGGCTTCAGCGACATTCCCTTTTCGACAATTTCTCTTCACTTCATCTTTGCGTTTGATTAAGTAAAGCTAATGAGTCGACGCTTATATATTGCAGAATGGCTGTGCCAGATCCTAAATTTCGTCATATTGCGCTGTTAGTTGTTTGACAACAATTTTGCGAATGATGAATCGTGCAACAAAAAGTGTTCTTGAAGGTTGGATATATAGCTGTATTTTAATTACCGTGATATTCTGCATTCTTTTGCCGCTTCTGAATAATATTATACAGTCGCATGCTATATCGCATTTCGTGGTTTTTACGTTTCTATGCTGTGCAGGAATCGTTGCTGTTTTACATATTAAATTATGACATGACCACTTTTGTCTGTGAATCTACTGAGCTCTCACTCTGTAATAGTAATTACGGAATAAAGTAACTTTAATTACTATAACAGAGGGGGCTTCCTAAAAGCGTGCACTATTTAACTGCATGCGCAAAAACAAAACAGATAAAAGAAAACAGATCCTGCATGACGTCTTAAAAATGTTTAGAAAACGTCTTTTAAAGACGATGCAATGGGATAATTTTATTTTTAAAATGGGATTTTTTGCGACGTTTTTAAAACGTCTTTTCAAAGACGATGGAATGGGATATATTTATCTGTTTTAAAAATGGGATTTTCTGCGACGTTTTTAAAACGTTTTTAAAAGCTTTCTAGAACGTCTTAAAAACGTTTTCTAGATGGTCTTAAAAACGGATTCTATCCGGCCATTAGACGAGATATAAAACGTTTTCAGACATTTAGCTTCTATTCCGTGACGTTTTCTAAACGTTTTTATCGTCTCGGATAAACGTTTACAAAACGTCAATTATCCGTTTTGTGCTACCTGGAAAGGCCTCGAAACAACCTGGAAGCAACCAGATTAGTCTTCAGAATCGTCCATTTTCGCAGTTTGAAGCCCTTCGCGGCTTAGTGCAAGCTTCGACATTTTTTTTTTGATAATTTCTAGTTGATTCTCGACATAGATTTTTTAATAGAGTAAAGAGGAGGCTTGAAGGAATGCAAAACAGAACAAAACGCACGATCGACTTTTTTTTGAAAAAAAAATCGCGCTTTTTCGACCCAATTCTCCCCGTAAAGGCAACAAGCCCTTTAATGAAATTTGTTGCATACGGGGTCACTGTTGTCGTTTCTCGACTTTTCCAGATGCAATAACTTTCACGGGGCTCACACGTTATTTTAGCAGCAGACACGTCGGTGTCGACAGGCAGCAGCAATTTTGGCCATGACCTGTCGGGGGTGCACGTCTCGCGTTCGAAATTCCAAGGGAGCAAAGCTCGCTCCATATCTGTCGTTGCCAAGAACGGCGTTCTCGCCCGGTGCCGAGCGCGCTGCCAACCACATAATCGACATGAACGCGTCTGGTGCCACATGCAATGTACTGGTAATTTTCCTATCGCAAAACGCGCTCATCTTGACACAATAACGCCTCCTGCTGTAAACGCTGATGAGTCCGGTCTTACATTCCGCGATCTTCGGTGTGTTTATATCAGAGATAATGAACAAGTGAAAATACCGACACTCTATTCAACTCACTTCATGAAATTCATCGCTTCGGTCACGTACTCGTTGTGATCGCAGTTTGGCTTTCAAAATGTTGGGCTTGCTGAATACTTTCCAGGTCGCCAGCATCAATGTGGGTATCGGAATAAGAGAGGTCAATTTGCACTGCTGGTCTCAACTGTGTACCATACATGTCATTTCCTCGTAATTGTTTGCGGACAATGAAATCTTTCGGAACGCACCTCTCGCTTCGTTTCTTCTTCGTCAATGAATACATATGATCTTATGAACAGTCGCTCATGCTCCCATAATTTTCGATGCGTGCTTTCTTCAACCCATCGGCGTCATCTTTGGTTAAGGTGGCAGGAAAATGTGAAATCCAAACCGGAAAACTAGAAACAGCGAAAATCGCTAAACAAAAAGCATAACGGCATAAGCTTTCTCACAATGCTAAAATATCTTGAACATTAAACGAAAATTGATTGTTATGTTCCTTTCTTTTTTGCTTCGTAGCAACAAGGCTTTACTTTCGAGGAATAAGTGCAGAAGCATAGTGAACCACTGTTCGCTAAGCCTCCACACAGTTGGCTGTGATGCCGCAGAAAGTTGCCACGAGGGATAGAAAAAAATCACAGCATATCCACGGAGTGAATGATGATGAGTGGGCGAAGCTGCGGAGGTTCATCGGTAAACCGTGAATCTTCCGTGAATTCTGCCCAGTACATCATCACCGACGTGAGATCGGGCGCGTTTATACTCAAGGTTCGATGACAGTTATGACTACTTGCAGCTCACTTGAATTTTACATGTACGCTGTGAATTTTCATTCTTTAGAAAACCATTGCTTTAGGAAACATCTGGCGTCTTTCGTTAAGCAGCTGGCGTCTTTTCGTTTTGCTTTAGAAACATCTGGCGTTCTTTCGTTTTGCTTTTAGAAAACATCTGGCGTCTTTCGTTGGTTTATTTCATCAATCAGCGGCGTTTTAAACAAAATTGTTATTGTTTAATCACGCACAGGAGAAATCTCACCAGGCACTACCTTGGAGGTAAACAATGGCTGCTAATGGGAATGAGAGACAGAAGAAGTCGACTTTTAGCTAACACTTACACTTCTACTATCGTTTCCTACTGGAACATGCCAATGGCTGCTAATGGGGAACGAGAGACAGAAGAATTCGGCTTTTAGTTAACGCGCACGCTGAGAATTTTTTATTGTTCAACAACGCACAGGAAAAATCTCCCACCGGCACCACCTTGGAGGTCAAGATCTGGTACTAGCGTTACGACTGGTTACGCACTAGTACGAGGGACGAACGGGTGCCGCCTTAAGGAGCTTCGCCCCTAAAACGGTAAACCTTTTAGTGTGTATTCACCGTCTAATATGCACAACACATGACAAGGACCGAGTGTCAACCTCCAGCGTTACCAAGCCTAGGTTATTTCATTTAAAGTACGATACAGTCGAATACGGGTCTGCGGTAAGCCGTCTTCCTTAGCTGCGAAACCAAACTGTAGCCTGGCCGTTACCATTTTTCCTTTTTATTCCTTTAAGAAGGTGGTTGTCAATTTAGAGAGAGAGAGATAATAAAATGAGAGAAAGGCAGGGAGGTTAACCAGAATTGTAGCATCCGGTTTGCTACCCTACACTAAGGGGAGGGGGAAAGGGAAAGAAAGATGGAAAGGACAGCGGAGAGAAGAGCAGGCGCGCGATAAAAAAAATTTAGAGCAGGGCGTTAGCTGCTATTAGAGAGCAATAGGCTGTCCCTGTTAGCGCCGTATACCGATGGAGGTAAGGTGAACAGGTGTCAATGGAGCCGAATGAACAGGAGCGACGAAAGGATGGTCTTCCGTTTCAGCAGTAACCGTAGCGAAATTTTGTTAAACAACTTTTTTTTTGAGATTATGCGTTTAATCTGAAAATGATCTTTGCAATCACAAACAGCGAGGCTCTTTCTGTAAGAAACACGAATCCTTATGTAAAGCTATCGGTTTTAGGGGCGAAGCTCCTTAAGGCGGCACCCGTTCGTCCCTCGTAGTCGTATTCGTAGTAGTAGTAGTGCCTAACCAGTCGTAACGCTGGTACCAGATGTTGACCTCGAAGGTGGTGCCGGTGGGAGATTTTTCCTGTGCGTTGTTGAACAATAAAAAATTCTCAGCGTGCGCGTTAACTAAAAGCCGAATTCTTCTGTCTCTCATTCCCCATTAGCAGCCATTGGCATGTTCCAGTAGGAAACGTTAGTAGAAGTAGAAGTGTAAGTGTTAGCTAAAAGCCGACTTCTTCTGTCTCTCATTCCCATTAGCAGCCATTGTTTACCTCCAAGGTAGTGCCTGGTGAGATTTCTCCTGTGCGTGATTAAACAATAAAAATTTTGTTCAAAACGCCGTTGATTGATGAAATAAAGCAACGAAAGACGCCAGATGTTTCATAAAAGCAAAACGAAAGAACGCCAGATGTTTCTAAAGCAAAACGAAAAGACGCCAGCTGCTTAACGAAAGACGTCAGCTGTTTTCTAAAGCAATGATTTTCTAAACAATGAAAATTCACAGCGTACACGTAAAATTAAAGTGAGCTGCAAGTCGTCATAGCTCATCGAACCTTTAGTATAAACGCGCCCGATCTCACGTCGGTGATGATGTAGTGGGCAGAATTCACGGAAGATTCACGGTTTACCGATGAACCTCCGCAGCTTCGCCCACTCATCATCATTCACTCCGTGGATATGCTGTGATTTTTTACGAACAGGCGCCGCTACAAGGCCGAGAATACCATTGGAAATGGTGTCCGTACGCGCGCGTGAGCTCTTGCTGAATCTGGGGCTTTTGGGCAACAGAAACGGCATGTGGAGTTTAGCTGACAAATAGCAAAGGTCGCTTTGCAGAGCCGCTCGCCTTCTTTCTTTCTTTCTTTCTTTCTTTCTTTCTTTCTTTCTTTCTTTCTTTCTTTCTTTCTTTCTTTCTTTCTTTCTTTCTTTCTTTCTTTCTTTCTTTCTTTCTTTCTTTCTTTATTTATTTCTTTCTTTCCTTCTTCCTTATTTCTTTCTTTCTTTCCTTCTTTCTTTCCTTCTTTCTTTATTTCTTTCTTTCTTTCCGTCTTTCTTTCTTTCTTTCTTTCCTTCCTTCCTTCTTCCTTTCTTTCTTTCCTTCTTTCTTTCTTTCTTTTCTTCTCTTTTATCTTTTAAACAGTTGTGTTGTGCTGCTAAGCACAAGAATAAAGATGTCACTCACTAACTGCTAAGCACAGTACATCTGTTGCTACAGGCGACAACCATGGCGAAGCGTTCACATCCTGGTAACAGTGAATTGTGGCCACGTGAAATGATCACAGTCGCCTTGATGAAAGATCAGATTGCCTTATATGGAACGGCTGATTGCCGCCAAGCCCACGATAGAGAGAGCATCAATTATTCGACAACGGTGCATACGCATATGACCAACGTACCTTCGAGGGCCGCATTTATGTACGTTCCTCGGCGCCGGGCTTTCCGCGTACGACGCCGCCACTGAAACCTGGAGTGTGAATAGAAAGACCCCGCCGCCGCCGAACATCTAAGCACTAAAGAAACCGTGAGAGATGAAGGTCTAGAAGCTGTAGAGGAGGTTCAAGGGAAGCTTCGCTATCGTCCTTTAGGAGTGATCAATTCAGACAATAAGCATAACCGTAGATATACTCGCGGACAACTTTTCTTGGCAATGAAGGGAAAGCTACGGGGGCGGAGCGTCTGCACACGTACTGCTACGCGAAGTAGTCCGGTTTGGCGCGCGTCTCGTAACGCCGTGGAAAGTGATGGCTAGCGTTGCATTTCGACGCAAACGCTGCTTCGCGTCTAAGGTACGGGTAAAAGGCGCGACTTTTCCACGCTCGCAAAAACGCAAAGTGACAACGTATAAAGTAAAAGAAATGCAAAGATCTGGCTTGTGTGCGCTGCGTTCCTTCTCAAAAAGCTACATGTAGAAAATGAAGGAGTATTTTATATATCTCACGCAGAAAATACGGACGCAATTGTGGGACTACATTGATTAGCGGTAGGATACGTGCATTGTGGCTCTGTAGCCTTTGCTTCATTGCCAAGAAAAGTTGTCCGCGAGTATAGTCATCATGGCGCAGTCCAAGCGACTTATCTTTGCTACCTTCAATGTACGTGGTCTACGATCTCTGCAGAAACTGGTGCAGCTCCCTAGATTTTCACATGAAAGCGTCTCGACTTTGTTGCCCAACTAGGTACGCATGGAATGTGAGGTTCGAAGAGGCTGAGAGCCCTACGACGTTTTCTGTCTAACGTTTGCGCTTCACATGTGTAAGCAGGCCCGTAGCCAAGGGGGGAAACCCCCTTGGCTACGGGGGTTGGCGCGAGGGGGGTCCGGGTCCCCCTCAAAATTTTGGTCGAGTGGGTGTTTTGCCAGAAATAAACAATAAAAAATGTGTTTTACTCAAATAATCAAGGTTTTCAGCAAGTGCCCCGCCCCCCCCCCCCCCCCTAAAAGAAACATTCCTGCCTACGGGCCTGTGCGTAAGGCTCCTCTGCCAGCTGCTCACTGCTCCTGCGAAGGAGTCTAGCCATTTCAGCCAATACTGGTAGCGTTAATAACGAAGCCAGAAATATATGATTGGATTTTGTGTTGGAAGGAACACCATGAAGAATTATCAACCAATATTCATTGAATAAGGTTTAAAAACGACTCGATTTGTTCAAAAATGTGTCTAATATTTTTACTCCCACTGATGTGTTGTGCTAATGGGAGATTTCAACTTCCAGTGTTACCCTGTGGTGACCACAGCAATGTGACATAAGAGTGCCGAGATTAGTTCACTTGTCCCAGCATATGACCCTGCATTTTGCTCGCTGGCCGTGAACACGCTCTTGGACAAATTCACGCAAGAATTAAGTACTTGTCTCGCTATATCTGCATGGATAATTATTGTGTGAAGCTGCTATTACAGGGGAGCAGTTGCGCTTTTCGTTAGGCCGTACGGAGTCAACAGAAATTCAACTTAAGCTTAGATAAGCCCAGTCAAGACAACCTAATCACAGCTCAGGCTTAGTCAAGCCAATCAATACTAATCGATACCAATCAATGCTGATCGATAATTATAATATGTGGGGTTTAACTTAGAAGAACAGACTGCTGGGCGAGTTGGTAATGCATTCTGTAAAAACTGCGCGAAAAACGTGGACAAAGGGAGAAACGGACGACACAAGCGCTTGTGTCGTCCGTTTCTCCCTTTGTCCACGTTTTTCGCGCAGTTTTTACAGAGTGGGGTTTAACGTCCAAAAACCACGATACGATTATGAGAGACGCCGTAGTGGAGGGCTCCGGAAATTTCGACCACCTGGGGTTCTTTGACGTGCACCTATATCTAAGTACGCGGGCCTCAAACATTTTCGCTTCCAGCGAAAACGCAGCCGCCGAGGCCGGGATTCGATCCCGCGACCTTCGGGTCAGCCTTCGAGCGCCATAACCACTAGACCACCGCGGCGGGGCTATACTGATTGATAATAAAGGCTATAAAGCTGCCTGATTAAGCCAAGTTAAGATTAAAAAGCCTAGTTAGGCCAGTATGTCTTGGCCCTATTAAGCTTGGATCTACACTGGTCAATGCCAATCAATGTTGACCTATACAAATAAGCCAATTTATTGCGGATTAGTGTTGATTATGGCGGATTACGCTAATCGCAGGACCGAATAAAGTGGTGCTCAATTAATTCAATTACGCTAATCGGAGCCAAGATGAGATGGCCTAGCCATGAGGTAGGTTACACCCGACTGGATTAAGTTAATCCGTATTAAGCCGCATTAACCTAATCTGGGTGAGCTAAACCTGAACAAGTCAATTTTCAGTAAGTTGTGAATGCTTAGCCAGTTGGATGGATCAGTATGACCACACTAAGTGAAGCCGGATTAAGCTTATCCAGATTAATGTAATCGTGAACGAGTCAACTTTCAGTAAGTTGAGAGTGCCCAGGCAGTTCGACGACTGAGTAGGGTCATATTAGATCATTTCTGATTAAGTTAATCCGGATTAATCTATTCCTGAACAAGTTCAGTTTGAGTAAGTTGAGCTTGCCTAGCCAGTTGGATGATTGAGTATTGCCAGATGAAGCCAATCCCAATTAAGCCGGAATAAGCTTATCCGGATTATTGTAATCGAGGGAATTGAGTAAGCTGAGATTGTCCAGCCAGTTCTTAAGCCACTCCGGATTAACGCAGTAGGCCAATCCGGATTAGAGCAGCTTAAGGTCATCTACACTGACCCGATCAAAGCATCACTGAGAAACCGGTGTGAAGTTAGGCAGCCGTTCCCTCCAAAACAACGCGAAGCACAGACATGCAATCGCGAAACCTCCCGCCAAAACTCTTCGACGCCGAGAGCACCATGCCAACCGCTAAACTACCATGCCCAGGTCATGACGTAAATGGCATGCATAACATGATTTTCATGTTATGACCAGTCACTTTTCTTCGTCATACCTTCTTGTCATTGCACGCCAATTTTCGTATACATCAAGTTAATCAAACGGTCGCGAGGGCACGACGACCTAGGCGGCCAGTTAGACAGACAGATACGCTCAAAATATGTTTGGTTTGCCATCAAATGCTTCGCGTTTAATAACAAATCCCTAACCTATTGGTAACTAACAATATATGAGCAAGCCGTATCGTGAAAACGGATAAACTGAGCCAAATTTCCGCGCATTTTACTGAAAGCACTCCATCGCTGCATGTCACGCAGTGTTAGCGAACGGGAACGTTTGAACCAATATGGCTCCCAAAAAAGCAGTGTTTCCACCCTGTAGCGGAGGAAGCGCACACCTCGAGGCACCCTAGCCAGTGTCGCCCACCAGGGACACTGTCGGCAGCTCCACGTGGTCGAAGTCATGGCCAAGTGTGATGACCAATATTGACATCGTGGTTCCGGCACGCGGGCAGCAAAGGTTAGGGCTAGGAAGACGACAGACAGAATAAGAACAGCCGGCCTAGCGTACGGGCGCGTTGCCTCTTGTCTCTCTACCTTACAAAACGTATAGGAAACGTGCACTGAGCTGGCGGCGTCGTGGTGTTGGAGTGAACGAAAGCTACTCGCGTGGTCCGTGCGGCAGTCGGCCCATGAGGAGAGCCGTGTGTGGTTGTTAGCGCTTTTCACACTGTCGCGTGTAAATTCCTGTGTCGTAACCTGTGCCAATAGCTACAAGTACGCTCCTGGAGCAAAACTTTTCACTTTTCCGCCGTGACCATGCGTCAGAAACAGACGGGAACGCTGCATTAGGGTACGCCGCGTACAGCAAGTCACCCTGAGGGCATGTTTATGAAGTACATGTAGCTAGTTCGCTGTGAATTAACGCTTCACGCTAGTTCACTGATAGTTTTACACTGCTGACGGCCATGTGATCTGGAGTCTGCAGTCTACATTTCGTTGGCGGAAAGCCATCGACTGATCCAGCAATTTTCCTTCGTACGCTGCTGCTGTTTTTACGCGGTACGCAGTTCGTCAACCGGCGCAGTTTGCGGACTGCGCAGTTCGTAAGCAGGAACAGTTAAGAAGAAGCCCATCATGTCTGGCAAAATGCGTCGCGGAACGCGAGACTTCTAAAATTTATTATACTTGTACTGCCGTTGACTTAACATCACTGTGCATGCAAGCAAAGCCGCGCCGCGCCGTACTATTACGCTACGTAACAGCTAAGATATCATGTGCAAAGCTAGCACGTGACCAACTTAATGACTCATGCATCACGAGCCACGTCTACGAACGAAGCTGAAATGCAGCACGGAAAACATCGCGGAACTTCCACGCATTACTGCATGCAACACGTGCACTTCGACAAGAAAAAATGCGTACAAATATCGATGGTGACGGCCTATGCTGCGAGGTTTACCCTGGCAGGCCGCACGAATCGCCCTTTGAAAACACTCCATCGGACGCGCGTGCTTTCTGTCATATCGAAAACATGATTGATTCCGTATAATTTGTCCTTTCTGTTTGTCTGAGGCCCTAAAAGAATCCCGCACTGCCCACTTTAAGAAAGCCTAGTCGTTTTATCAAATCTGTCGCCTTCGCGTGAACGCACTTATGCAACGCGGGCGTGGCAGACGCAGAGACGATGGTTAGTCAGTTCCGATCGCAGCCATGGCGGCGAGTGTGGAACACCCTTTTCTGCCTGTTGACGTCGCGTAGCACGTGACCTTTTTAATTACAGGCAGCTGACCAATAATCCATCGCATACTACCTGAAGGCATCAAGTCTGCCAGAACGAGACCCTCGCTACACTCTAATCACGGTAACGTTTACGACAGCATAAAAAGACATGTAACTTATAATTTATAAGTTACATGGCTGTTACAGCAATTTTATCTTTGTGTTTTATTCATTTCGTTCTCTCATAAAGGTTACATCGACAGTAGCGTGCCAAGTTAAAAGCTAAAGCACCGCGATGAGCATTGTAATCTTTAGATTGTAACTTATAAAAGCGTAATGACTCATCCGTCAGGGGACCTACACTATGGAGTGATCAATGTGTCACATCGCAATCTGTCTTGTTCAAGGCTGGCTTTATCAATTGAACAGCGGATGATGTACACAGAGAACGGGTCTTGACAGCAGAAAAGCAAATCACAGAAGCAGCGATTTTACATTGTGGCATACTGAGGCAAGCGATGGTGGGGTATGAACTGAAACTGGAATTCAATAAGCTGAGCCCGCTTCCAAAACCCGTAATTTATGAAGTGACATAATCTGCACAGACATTGGCAGAAGCACAAGAACGAAAAACTGTCGTATGTTGGTCAAATGTTTGTGCTAAACAACTTATTAAGTAGCTCTTAAATATATTTTGCTTTTAAGCCGCAGAAGTACTTAATTTGCCTCCGGGAAGCTTCGCATATGGCGACAAGATAAAGTACTGTGAGCACACGACAACCGACCAAATTAAACTGACGATGCGATCGAAGAACCATCCCGTGGCGCGAGAAAAATATTTTTCCGAGACTCGGAATACAATTTACTCGAATTTCGCTGTCGTGTTGTCTAGTTTGTTTCTCTTTTTTTCGCGTTATAATTAACGGATCGTAAAGTTCAGCAAACGTCTCGGGACAACATAGCAGCAAACGCGCTTAACCGTCATCAATTCGCCAACACGGGAGAAAAAGATGCCGCTGAGTTCACAAAACAGCGTGGGACGGCCGCTCCAGTAGAGAGGCTGCGTAGAGAGATGTATGAGCTCGCGGTGAGTAACAAATGTGGCGTCCTCGAGGCGCCGCTTCAACTTTATCGAACCAGGGACGGCGTCATCTCTCCTTGGCTTTGCACAGCTTGAGGTGTATGCCGGGAAGAACTTTTGAATGCGAGGCGGTTGATGCCGTTGTTGAAGTCGCGTTTGTGCAGCGCTGCTCTTTGTTTCATCGATTTAACCAGGTTTTACGCTCTGCGCTTTGTTGACGTGCGTGGTCTAATCGTGTTGTGTACGTGAGTGGCGTGTAACTAGTGATACAGCACGCAAGGACAGTCATTAACGTGCGCGATCCGCCGCAAATCAGCCACGAGGCATTTCAACGGGCACGTTCAGTGGGCTGCGCGGCCGTTGCGACGAGCTGCATTGCTGATTCTTCGCTTGCCTGAGACTGGCAATTGTCGAGCAGGTTGCATCCGTTGTTACGTTGCCCGAAGACAGTAGTAAATGTGATTTGAAGGTAAGCAATATTCTCTCTTCAGTACGTTATTTGCTTGTGTATATGTACTTATGTCGCGTGTTTACTTGAATTCATGCTCATGCTTACGCTACTGTATGAGATGGGTCGTGTCATACTTTTATGTAATCGTGTAATACGTTTATGTAATGCATTGTTATTGGCAGTATTTGCTCTGCGTTTGACATTACAAGATGTATGTTTGGGCGTACATTATCAAACATCCGACTAAGATCATTCGTTATCATACACGTTTATGTGAGAACAGATGAAGGACAGAAGTGTAACCGTTCTTGCTGTCGCCGTCTTGGTACCTTCAACACGCTCGATGAAGGCTGCAATCGCGGTGTGAAATACTGTAGGCGGCATAAACAAAGTGCCCCAGATCAGCTTTGCCCAGACGAGCTCTGCGTGCGCAGTAACTCGCTCCTGCCAATGGCAGTCTCGGCTGTTTGTCATGTCCTTGTCACTTGTACATGATATTTCGTGGCGTCTATACGCAATGTGTCAGCTAATTCTACTTTTCGCCACGCTTCAAACTCTGCTGCGGTAGTTTTAGGTGGACAAGTAAGGGTTTAAGGCGGTAATGCGGGCTAGTTGGTTCTGATCACTCGTGCTCATTTCGGTAGCGCAAAGAAAACTACACTCATTAAAAAGAAAAAAGGCCCTCGTAGAGTGATGTAGCGCGTCGCGCCTGTGCAACGGGTTTTTGTGTGTTTCTTTCCAGTAAAGTCAGTTGATGTCTAGCACCCGTCCTGTCTACGTGTCCTCTCTTGTCTTTAATTGTTTTGCGCTACCGAAATGAATAAAGCTATAAGCACACGAAAGACAATGAAATGGCGTTAAGAGTGCGTTTTAAGTGTAGTTTCAAGTGTCCTAAAGGAAATCACAGCATCCTTCCGTGTGTAGCTGAATGTAGCAAACCCGAGGAACTGCGGCGGTCGAAGTAAACATTTAATACACACACACAAAAGGACGTTTACTACGTGAAAAAATAAATTGTTAAGTCCAGTGCTTTGGCTGAGCACGTTTCAGGGGACACGCAATCGACTGGGGGAAGGCACGTGCTCGCGCTAGAGAAAAATGACTGTCACGACGTCTTTGTCTCGAGTCGCTCTTGATACCGACCACTCCGTGTGTGTGCGTGCGTACGCGTGTGTGTGTGTGTGTGCTCGCGCGTGCGTGTGCGCGCGTGTGTTTGCTCGCGTGTGTTTGCTCGCGTGTGTGCTCGTGCGCGTTTGTGTGTGTGCTCGCGCGACCGCGTGTGTGTGTGTGCTCGCGTGTGTGTGTTTGCGCTCGCGCGTGTGCGTGTTTGCTCGCGTGTGTGCTCGCGCGTGCGTGTGTGTGTGTGCTCGCGTGTATGTTTGCGCTCGTGCGTGTGTGTGTGTTTGCTCGCGTGTGTGCTCGCGCGTGCGTGTGTGTGTGCGCGTGCGCGTGTGTGCTCGCGTGTGTGTGTGTGCGTGCTCGCGCGTGCGTTTGCTCGCGCGTGTGTGTGTGTGTGCGCGCGTGCGTGTGTGTGCGCGCGTGTGTATGTGTGTGTGCGCGCGTGCGTGTGTGTGTATGTGTGTGTGTGCTTTTTGCTTTAGTCGGCTGAGTGCTTCGGGTTTTCAACGTCACCACGTATCAACCCAACCAGACGGGCTTCCGTCAGACTTCAAACTTCTGCGTGTTGACCTAACTTGAAACCTTACCACAAATATATGCTGAAGTCATCTTCATTCCATAGTTGCACTCATACAGATCACAATGTACGGCATTCAAAATTCAGATAATTCATGCCCATGCTTACGCTGCTGTAAGAGTTGGGTGGAGTCAGAAAAATAAATTGTCATGCTTTTACGCATTGTTTCCGGCAGTATTTGCTCTGCGTCGCTCGAATACGTCTAACTGCTTCGCTATCGAAACGGGGCAGCTGAGAATATGTTACGCGGTAAGCGATACGCTGCGGCTTACCGATTTTTCAACAGCACGAATGCCAGCAATCGTGCAACGTAGGAGAGCAACGTGGTCAGTGTGGTTGGTATGTCTTTCGATGCCCTTAGTTCCTTGGCGATAAAAATTTGTTCTCTGGCACTGAGATAACTTTTTTTGTGTGTTCTCGTTCTGTTCTAGGGTGCAAGAAACGTGCCATTGTGGTTAGAAAAAATGAACCAGTATACATGTGATTTAACTGTCGAAGCCGGAATGTTTAAAGGTACGTAGACAACACAAATAATTTTTTTCCCGCCATATTAAATGTGTTGCGTTGGAACTGTTTACAGCATACATCCCGCCCAAGGCATGCTGGGATGATCTCCTATCAGGCAGCTTGGAAACTTCCAGACGCCGATATGCCATACGTTCGGTGCAGCCGAGGTTATGAACTGTCAAGTGGAATATGCCCCTTGAGGAACACGAGCATATTCAAGCTCCACGTGAAATGCCAATTATGGTCACTGAAAAATGTAAATTGTAATGTTTCTGTTTCTAATCACCTGCTGTCGTGTTTCTGCTACTAAACTGTCACTTACATTATTGTATTGCTGGCTCTTGTGCTAAACAGATGTAAATTGCATTGTGGATTAACGTGCGTTTTCAAATAAGATTTTTGTTTTCCGATAAACGTATTTCACAGGATAGTAGATTTGAGGAACGCTTATAGATTGGTCAAGTAACACCCTTCTTTTTTTTTTTGGGGGGGGGGTGGGGTAGGGGTTGGAGTATGTGTCTCACATTACATGTTATCGGCAGTTGTGTGCAAAGTGGCAGTAACCGTTGGAATAGTGTAAAATAACGGTCCTCTTCTTTTAGGATCGACTGTCCAGCGAGGAGATTGCGGAATCAGCAACTGACATATTGACTGATGAAACATGATGGTGCGTGCAGCAAGAGAGGGTTTGACTGCAGATCCTGACCACCTGCTCCTGTAAATTTGTACCAACCACAGGCGAAAACAAGGAGAAACGCTTTGAATACCTGCGGTCTTCTATCAGCTAGACAAGTCCCTGAAGCGATAAATCAATAAACTTGGATGTATTCTGCTTTGGAGGTATAAAGCAATAAAATATAAATTCTTTTCGAATGGTGCATGTTTTTTTTTTCTTCAGAAAATTTCTTGTGAGCACGCACAACGCGAGCAACAAAAGTAAAGGACTGACAATCACCCTTTTTTTCGCTGCCCTCTGGGTTTCAGCTGTCCTGCTTATGTGCAAAGTACCAGCAGTTATGGCATGCCGCACACATTTGTGTACTTAAGGAGAAGCCCGACGCTGATCACGTATTACTTGCAGGAGGCTCCACTCAGTATGACCGCTCTACCCGTGGCCCACCGACTCAAGTGTCGCCTAACAAAGGGTATGTGCCTCTTTTTTCTTTCGATCTTTCTGCGACACATTTCGGACCGCTCGCCTACGCGCATGATCGGCCCAGCCAAGCGTCGTCTAGCAAAAGAATCGTGGCTCTTCCTTTAGGGCTTCTTTCTGTGCACGCCTAATCTTTTGTACTTCTTTCTGCGGCTTTATTATGCAGCGTACAAATATGTACATAGAGTAATGAGAACTTTCACGGCGGTGTCATATGGCCTGCCCTGTCCTGAATACACACGCTGGAGCTTTGGAATAATTCTGGTACATGTCTGCTTAGAGCACGGCAGTTGCGGTGTCCGTGGCAAGAGATGTACGCTTTCCTCATCGCAAGGAAAGGCACAAAACAATTTCCTTTGGATTTGGCTTAGAGCTTGCATGCATCATAACGTCACACCTTCGCCCACAAGCATCGTGTCGTTCAAATGTGGTCTGCTACTAAAACGATAATTACGAAGAGCAGGTGATTGACAGATATTCCTAATCATGAGTTGTGCCATGTGTATCAGGTAAGTATGCTCTCTTGATCCAATTAAGTAGATGTTTAAGCATTACAATTTGCATCTCTCGAGAAAACCGCGTTGCGGCTCTTGATATGCGCTCTTGGTATTATTGTATTTTTGCGTATGCATACATTTACTTTTACTGCGTCTTTATATCATTCAGCATTCGTATATAATATGCACATACGTACCAGCCAGCTACTTATTAAGCGATGATTTCAGACATTTCTTTGGGTTTTGCGAGAAGTACGTAAAATTGACTAAACGTGGCGTATGGCGAGCGGTTTGTATATCAATTTTGAATATGCTCTACGCCGTGAGGAGCAGTGTTAATTCTCCGCGCACTTCTTTACGGCCTGCAGCAGCTTCCCTGCTTTGTCAACCTCACATTTTGTCAGTATCCACGTTTCCATTGCTGATCCCACATTTGAAGGTGAACAAAATCGCAAATAGCCCTGTAACAAATAGACGGCTGGTATTTATTATCGGATAACACATAGTTTGATAAGCACGAATCACACAGTCAATGAAAGTGCACGAGCAGCAGAAAAATAATTGAAATGTTATAATCACGCCAGTTAAACTGTATAGAAGTTGGACCAAGAGAGGATGGCCTGACACGTATATCATGGTACTGTTATAAAATCTCTGGTCTTCACTGATATTGACGGGTCGACCACATTTTAATAATAATCGTGGTTCATCATTACTGTAGTGCATGCTAACTCCAAGTCGCCTCGAATATGCGAATGTTTTGTTAGCTGCCTCTTCTAATGAGCGAAGGCGACGCGTTTGGCCTCGATCACCGCAATTGTCACGTTCTATAAGCAGTCATGCACTTGATTTATTACAATGCGCTATCGCGCTTGTTCCGAGAAGCGCCTTCCATGTGACACCTTCCGCAAAGGTTCGCATTTCTTAGTGTACGTATATAGACGGTGTATTAAAACCGCACAAGGAAGCGCGGAAAAAACACGAGGCATGCACAGCACGAAGTGCGAAAGAGTGGAAGGCTGTGCTTCCGTCTGTGGCACACCTGGCTGATCCAAGCATGCGGTGAGCGTAACCTCCTGGAATGCGTCGAAGAAAGAAGAGCAAAAGAAAGAAGAGGCGCAGAGCGGTGGCCGTATAAAATCTCCTGCAAGCCGTTTTGTGTAAACAGTATACCGTGTACTGTACAACGTAACCTCTATTTTTACGTGAAGACGCTCGATATTATGAAGGGTACTAAAGGTTATTTCCGTAACTTCTATTTTAAAAGTAAATTTGTGCATTTTTAATACAGGTTAATTTTGCAAAGGTTACTGGATAACTTATATTTTATAGGTACACAAATTTGTGAAAATGTGCACCTTTAGTAAACGTTACCGTGCTTAGATTGTATGAATGAAGGAAAGAAGATGACTTTTGAAGGGCTCGTATTTCTTTGTTAGACTCAATATATTATTGAGAACTAACAGACAGTTATGCCAAGGAAAATATACGGGGTGTTATTTGTAGTAATTATAGTTATAAATATAAATATATATATATATATATATATATATATATATAATATATATATATATATATATATATATTGCATAATAAAAGAGGCGTGACATAAATATCCGAAGCTGTTGACGCTTGGGCTTCATGACGGCTCCTCAACGTTCGTTGAGCCTAGAGCGTATCATATTATCTGCGGACCTTTGCAAGCAGAGCGAGTGCGGCAGCCCCGTAAAATAACCAGCACCCAGTTATCTCTTGCAATTTGGCTCCGTTGCAGTCAGCTCACATAGTCTATTTAAAGTTGCTGGAGCAGTTCCTTGGTTTGGGCTAGTTGGTTCATGATACTGTTTGGAGAGGGCAGCGCAAATACACAAGGCGTCAACTTTGTTTCTTCGTCCTTGTGTCTTTGCGCTGCCCTCTCCGAACACTATTTAAAGTGTTAATACAAGCAGCTGACGTTTCCAGTAGTCCCTTACTAAGCAATTGTGCTTCGGCACTCCATGCGACGATATTGCGTTTGTGAACATGCCTGCTCCGGCTTGTGTTGCCTTTAGAATGTGCATGCTCGTAGATTAGTAGTGCTATTAATATTGGGTTAGTGTCCTATTGTGAAACATGCACATTTACTGCGCTGGTTGTTTTAACGCGGTAGTGTTAAATAGCGCGTTTCGCGAAAAGTCCCGTGTCGCCATCGGCATCGGCATTGGTGTCAGCATCATTGGTTGTGAGAGAAAAAACAGCGCTGTCCGTGAGCGAAAAGTCGAGAAAGACGAAAAAAAAAGCAAAAATATTCGGTTCGAGCGAGAATCACACACAGGCCTTCGAGGCGTCAAGACAGTGTTGTACCACGGAGCCGTGCTTTCGCTTTAGACTGCTTCAAAAAAAAAAAACGCTATACGAACGTCATGTAGTGGAAGGAGCATCCTTAACGCATATAATATTGCGTGACAGAGGCGTAGATTTGAACCAGGCGTCAAAACATGTGAATTGCACAATGACCGGGTGTTTCAAAGGAACATCCAATACAAAGCGCTCGGACATATTTAACCATCATCAGCAGCAGAAGACTGTGAGAAGCTCCACAGATTCGCGTGTTGCCTTACGGACGCGTAGCGGGCCCTTCGCTGACTCGCAAAAGTAATAATTATGTTCTAGTGGGCACTTAACAACTGTACTTGCAGTATGCATGGTACGATAGTTTGAAACGGCCATTGTTGCATGCAAAGTCGTTCGTTTCCTTACGACATGGTGGAGGCATCCACCGGCAAACCAAATCAGGGTAGCAGTTGAGAAGGCGATGCGCACGGGGCCCGATTACGCCAATCACATTCTACTGTTGAAGGCGAAACCCAAGGGCCCCTAAATATTTTGCCTATGTGTATACTTTACCTGTGTAACAAAGCTTCCACTTGTGCCGAGACAGTGCTTCTCAGCGGCAGTTCTAACAGACGTTACTTCATTTACACAACCAGCACGCTTCATTTGCGTTCCAAAGTCACCTTCCCGTTATGGCATTGGACGGCATTCCTGGTATACTGCTTCTATTGCTTGCGCGATGACAGTGTTTACCATGACTGGCTTTCCACGCGTCCGTTCTTGTGGTTGTTGGAACTGGCGCAACGTACCGTCCACTGCTACGCTGTAGTCAATTGCCTGCACCTCACAACAATTCTCCGTGCCAACACAGCCAAAGCTACGTGGGCAGAGGTTCTGTACGTGTGTTATTACACAAAGTAGTCCTATTGTAGGTTAATTGGGCTTTGGTCATGAAAATTCATTTATATTAAAATAGGGGTGTTGTAGGTCAAGAAAGGGTCAGACGTTGCTTTGCGAGAGGCTCTTTATCAGGCAGGTCTGGCTACCGGCGAGCGCGTGCGCGAGCGGCAACAACGGCCACCGATCGTCGTCGACGTCTTCCGTAACAGCGGAGCGTCTTGTCATTCATATTCAGTACAATTATTCCCCGCGAAATAAGAGCCATCCTGGCGACCTAGGGACCAATAAACACGGGAGGGTCGTAGCACTGCTTGATTCTAGACACGTGGACAATTTCCTGGCCACGGCGACGATGGTCAGGAGATGGTTCCATGGGCTCGATGAGGTAGTTCACCGGTGATGTTTTTTGGAGTATACGATATGGGCCGTGGTACTTGGGGACCAACTTTGTGGAAAGGCCAGGAGTAGCAGAAGGGACACGCAGCCAGACGAGCGAGCCTGGATTGTAGGATGGAGCGTGAGTGGATGCGTCGTGTTGGTGCTTCAGGCGCCCTTGGTCTTGTGTTGTGAATGACCGTGCCAGTTGGCGGCATTCTTCAGCGTATGTAGCGGCTTGGGATAGAGTCGTGGACTCGGAGGCGTCAGGTCTGTACAAAAGAATGGTGTCCATAGTGCAGGAAGGTTCGCGTCCGTAAAGGAGAAAAAAAGGGGAGAACCCAGTAGTGCTTTGAATGGCGGTGTTATAGGCGAACGTAATAAACGGTAGTACTCGGTCCCAATTTGAGTGGTCTGACGAGATGTACATAGACAGCATGTCACCAAGGGTGCGGTTGAAGCGTTCTGTCATTCCATTGGTTTGGGAATGATAGGCGCTTGTGGTACGGTGGACGACGCGGCACTCACGCAGCAATGCTGTGATGACGTCGGAGAGGAACACGCGGCCACGATCACTTAGCAACTCTCGAGGTGCTCCATGACGAAGGACGAGATTGCGCAGAATGAAACTGGCAACGTCTTTTGCTGTAGATGAAGGAAGAGGTGAAGTTTCGGCGTACCGTGTGAGGTGGTCGACGGCAACGATGATCCAACGGTTACCGTCTGCAGTGCTTGGAAGGGGACCGTAGATGTCGATGCCGACGCGGTAGAATGGCCGGGAGGGGCATGGCAAAGGTAATAAGGGCCCGCCGGCGTGTTGAGGAGGAGTCTTACGTCTCTGGCATGTGGAACAAGCCCGAACGTACCGTTGAATAAAACGGTACATACCACGCCAGTAATATCGGAGCCTGATCCGAGAATACGTCTTGAGAAAACCTGCGTGGCCACATTGGGGGTCATCATGGAATGTGGAACAAATTTCGGACCGCAGGTGACGTGGAATGACGAGTAGCCACTGACGGCCACCGGGTGTGTAGTTTCGTCGGTAAAGCACGTCATCGCGAGTGGTGAAGTGCTCGACTTGACGACGCAACGTGCGAGTAGAGGGAGGAGCGGTCCCACCAGCCAGTATGTCCAGAATGGATGCAAGCCACGGGTCCTTGCGCTGCTCAGATGGCATGTCGGCGATGGTGAGGGCAGTGGTATCACAGAGAGGACTTGTGCAGCAGGCAGGGTCAGAAGAAAGGGGCGAACGGGAGAGGGCGTCGGCGTCCGCATGTTTGCGGCCGGAGCGATACACCACGCGGATATCGTACTCTTGTAGGCGTAACGCCCATCGGGCGAGGCGACCACTTGGATCCTTTAGTGACGACAACCAGCAAAATGCGTGGTGGTCAGTCACGACGTCAAAAGGGCGTCCATACACGTAAGGCCGAAATTTCTCTATCGCCCAAATAACAGCCAGGCACTCCTTTTCGGTGACAGAATAGTTGGTTTCGGCTTTACTGAGAGTTCGGCTTGCGTAGGCAACGACGTACTCTTGAAAGCCGTCTTTCCGCTGCGCAAGAACAGCGCCCAGCCCGACACCGCTAGCGTCTGTGTGGATTTCTGTGGGTGCAGATGGGTCATAGTGTCGCAAAATAGGCGGCGACGTAAGGAGGCGGCGCAGTTCGTTTAAAGCATCGTCACAAGGGGGAGACCACGCCGAAAGATCACTAGAGCTGGCGAGGAGCTTGGTCAAAGGAGCGATGATGGTCGCGCAATTGCGAACGAAGCGCCGGAAATAAGAACAAAGACCAATGAAGCTTCGGAGCTGTTTGATGGTAGTCGGTTTGGGAAACGCTGAAACGGCTGTAAGTTTGGCTGGGTCAGGGAGAATGCCGTCCTTCGAAACCACGTGGCCTAGAATCGTAAGCTTTCGAGCGGCGAAGGGGCACTTCTTCAAGTTCAGTTGCAGTCCCGCGGCGGAGAGGCAAGCGAGAACTTGCTCAAGGCGGTCTAAATGGGTCGAAAAATCGGTGGAAAATACGACAATGTCGTCTAAGTAACAGAGGCAAATATTCCACTTGAGGCCTCGAAGGATCGTGTCCATCATTCGCTCGAATGTAGCTGGCGCGTTGCACTGGCCGAAGGGCATGACTGTGAATTCGTAGAGCCCGTCGGGCGTAACGAAAGCTGTTTTTTCGCGATCGGCCTCCGCCATGGGTACCTGCCAGTATCCAGAGCGCAGATCTAACGAAGAGAAGAATTCTGCTCCCTGTAGGCAGTCTAAGGCGTCGTCGATGCGCGGCAGAGGATAGACATCCTTGCGGGTGATTCGGTTGAGACGCCGATAATCCACACAGAATCTGATGGATCCGTCCTTCTTCTTCACCAGCACAACTGAAGAGGCCCAGGGACTGCTGGATGGTTGGAGGATGCCACGTTTGAGCATGTCATCGACTTGGTCACTGATGACACGGCGTTCGGCAGTTGACACACGGTATGGACGCTGCCGCAATGGTGCCTGTTGACCGGTATCAATACGGTGAACAACAGCTGACGCTCGACCTAAGGAAGGCTGGCCGTGGTCGAAGGAGGCTCGAAAACGCTGGAGGAGCTTGACCAGCTGTTCCTGCTGCCCAGGCGTGAGGTGGGAGTCGATAGATTTGCGGAACACGTCCATAGGAACTTCGGTGTCAGTTGCAGGTGTAATGGCACAAGTCGGTAGTGATGGCTTGTCTGGAAGCATTGGGTTTTCGAAAATGCAATCCAAGGTCTCAAGGGTCCCCAGACACTCGCCACGTAGTAGGATATACGGGCAAGCAGAGACGTTGCACGCGTAAAGTGCCGCGGAACCGTTGGAAAAATCGATGATGGCAAATGGGAGGAGGAAGGTTCGGTGGCGCGTACTAGTTATATATGGTTGAAACAGTAGGGTCCAGTTAGTGGCAGCAGGGCAAAACGCAGGCACTACAACGGCGGACAAAGGCGCGATGTGGACGTCGGCTGCGGTCGTCGAGGTCAGGGCACGGAGTCGTCAATGTCACTTCAGCACGAGCGCAGTCGACGAGGGCCTGATGGTTAGAAAGGAAATCCCAGCCTAGTATGACGTCGTAGGATGAGCGGGGAAGAACGACAAACTTGACGGCATACCAAACATCTTGAATAACAACGCGAGCTGTGCACTGAGCCGTCGGTGCAATGTAATGCGAGGTCGCCGTACGCAGGGCAAGATTGGTAAGCGGCGTTGTGACTTTTCTCATATTGCGACACAGTTTTTCACTAATTACAGAAACGACAGCGCCTGTGTCGACAAGTGCACGTACGGCGACACCTTCTACTTCTATATCGATTTCGTTGGGCGGATAAAGAGGAGGTCTTGAAGAGTTCGACGACAACGCAGTTCTTGCCTCCGGAACTGCGGCTGTCAGTTTTCCTCACGTGCGGGGCTAGGGCGGCGATGCATCGGGGAAACGGATCGGCGACGGGGTGGTGATGACCGGCGGGGGTCGAAAGGGCGTCGTGGGGAAAACGAGTCGGCGAGAGGAGAAGGAGGTCGTTGGGGACACTGAGGAGCTTGATTTGTTGAATTCCCACCGTCCTGAGACTGGAGGTGGCGACGGCGACAGTAGCGTGCTATATGCTCCACAAAACCGCACGCAAAACATATGGGCCGATTGTCGAAGGTACGCCATGGGCTAACAGCAGAAGGTCCGGTGGTCGATGTAGAAAGGGGTACCATGCGTGTGGGCGGCGTCGGAGTGTAGAAGGACCCGGTGTCCCGGTAGGTGCCAGAAACAGTTGGGGCCGGTGGTCTGGAAACGATGGCAGCGTACGTCAGCGGTGTGGTGACAGGCGGCGATGGCGGTAGTGCCTGCGCTACTTGTGTCTGAATGACCTGGCGGAGACGTGGGTCTAATGGTGTCACTGGCTCAGGGGTTCGGGCGACAAGGGAAAGTTGACGCGCAACTTCCTCACGGTTAAACTGCTTTATATGTGGCAGTAAAATGGTATGATCAGCGGTGACGTCGTTGACAAGGGCGGAAACCTCGGCTGTATCATCGGCTGCACGTCGCGTCGAGATGCGCTGCTTTCGCAACTCGTCGTACGACTGACAGAGTTGGACCACGTCGGGGACAGTCTGAGGATTTCGAGCAACGAGCATCTGGAACGTATCGTCGTCGACGCCTTTCATGATGTGCTTGATTTTGTCGAGTTTGGGGAGAGATGGGTCGACGCGCTTGCAAAGAGACAAGGCATCTTCGATGTAGCTTATAAAGGTCTCGTCCCTGCGCTGGACTCGACTACGCAGACGCTGTTCCGCGCGAAGCCGGCGCACGGCGGGACGACCGAAGACCGCGGCGATGGTTGCCTTAAACGTCGACCAGGTGGTGACTTCACCTTCATGGTTTTTATACCAGAGGCTGGCCACATCAGCGAGGTAAAAGCGCACGTTCGTGAGCTTGTCGCAGTCGTCCCATTTGTTGGAAGCGCTTACTATTTCGTACTCGACGATCCAATCCTCCACGTCGTGCTCGTCGTCGCCGCGAAATACGGGTGGGTCGCGTTGCCGAGGCACACCAGTACAGAAGACTGTCGTGGTTGCGGTAGCTTGCGAAAGGCCGGGAGCAGTCATGGTGAAAGGCGATGGTAGCGTCCGATTGCGAAGTTCCAGGTTGACGGGAACCCCGGCTCCTCCACCACTTAAAATAGGGGTGTTGTACGTCAAGAAAGGGTCAGACGTTGCTTTGCGAGAGGCGCTTCATCAGGCAGGCCTGGCTACCGGCGAGCGCGTGCGCGAGCGGCAACAACGGCCACCGATCGTCGTCGTCTTCCGTAACAGCGGAGCGTCTTGTCATTCATATTCAGTACAATATGTATAATTCGCATGAACTGTTTTGGTTGATATTATTACTTGTCAAATAATACCAACAGAAATTCCTTATGCATAAGTGTTAGCAAAAGCCAGCTGAACACTTGATATTTTATGGAAGCAGCCCTGCAGGAACAAACACCTTTAATCGTCGCTGAGTTCAACTGTAACCTGCCTGAGGTTCAAGTTAGTGTGTAAACCGGCAGTGTGGAGTAAAGTTAATGTTTTTTGAGAAGTGAACAGAATATTATGCATTGCGAAGGAAGCTAGAAACAGTTTTATTGAAGCCAGCCGTATTACTTCGAAAAGAAAGAACCTTCCGCAGTTACAACCAGTGTGAAATACGCAGAAACGGCGGAGTAGCCGTTCCCATGTGTGTCCTTCGTGACTTTCTGTGATTACCTTATTTGTACAGTAGAGATATTTGGTAAAGGACGTGTGGCAGCACCTGGCACACCCGCCCCTGCTACAGGGACCTTAGGCTCTATAAACGCTCCAGCCGTCCTATCCCGTTTCGCTGTGTGCTACGACTTCTTCCGCAACCAAGGTAGTTGCGCTATCTATGGGTATATCTTGGAACCGCAGCGTGACATGCGGTGCGAGCCCTCATCTGTCGTCAGGCCCAGCCATATAACAGCTGCGCTGTTAAAAGGACGGCATAGAGGAATTCAGGAGCTGGAAAGCCTACGTAAACGCAACAAGCCAGTTCATAAACTTTGTTGCATACAGGGTGGCCACTGTCGTTTCTCTACTATCATGGTTGCAATAATTTTCACGAGTTTCTCACACCATTTTGACAGTGCGCGTGACGGCGTGGACGGGCAGCAGCAATCTTGGCTGCGGCTGGTCAGGAGGGCGCGTCTGGCGTTCGGAATTCCAAGCGGGGGGAAACACGCTCTGTATCTGTGGAGATCAATAACACCGTGTTTACAGTGAGGCTGTCTTTACGAGCCCTGCGCCCACGTAGTTCGCTAAAACAGGCCGCGTGAACAGGGAGACAAGTGCCATAACCACTCGGCTATACACGCTTGCAAAACTTGAATTCATGGAGAGCATATGAATGCGTTGCACCAAGGATCACGCGACCGATAACGTGAATAAGGAACCTCGTGAAAGGGTGAAAGGTTAGTATGACCCATGCGCCACAGCGGAGATGAGCTTAGACTGAAGGGGGAGCGAGAGGAGGATAACGAATTCCGTTTGCGAGAAGTGAGTCAACGAGAGACTAGGCAGGTAGACTACTCGTCCACGTTGCACGGCGGCGGCGGAGTCAGTGCTGACGTGTAATCTTGCTCCATGTGTACCAAGCAAGAACTGCTGATTTATGAGTGCTGTTTCTTGGGCGAGTTGGAAATTCATACTTGGAAGGGTAGCGCTAGTAGACACTGGCTGATTTATGTGCGGCAGTAAGCCGTTTTGCTTACCTGCGAATTAAAATAATTACAGCATATCCACGTGGTGAATGATGATGAGTTGGGCGAAGCGAACTCGCGCTGCAGCACGGCGATGGCATTGGCGCGAGCGTGGTCCTTCTTGATGGAAGATATTGTGACTAGATTGTTTGAGAACCACAATCTGTTGCACACACCGCAACTATGGCCGCAACTGTTATCAAGGAAGCCCCGCTGGAAGCGCGCGTCGGCGCCTTCGGGCAGAGCCAGCCTGATGCGTTTTGCAGCCACTTCACGTGCTCGCACAGCCTCGGGCTCTGCCTGCCGGTACGCGCGCTTTCTCGCCGCTTCACGGTCCTTCACATTTTGAAGATACGATTCGCGCCGCAGCCGTGCAGCTTGTCGAGCAGCTTCGGCCTCGCGGGCTCGAACGGCGGGGTCTTCGCGCCGCAGCCGTGCAGCTTGTCGAGCAGCTTCGGCCTCGCGGGCTCGTACGGCAGGGTCCTCTCGCCGCAGCCCTGCAGTTTGTCAAGCAGCTTCGGCCTGGCTGGCTCGAACGGCGGGGTCTTCTCGCCGCAGCCGAGCAGCTTGTCGAGCAGCTTCGGCTTCGCAGGCTCGAACGGCGCAATTTGCTTCGCGGCGTCGACGTGCAGCTTCGGCCTCGCGGGCTCTCATCTCAGGATTCTGTCTGCGAGCGCGCGCTGCCGCCACCTTCCCTGCCCTCCATTCCGCAGCATTGTCTTCCATCTGGCGGCTCCGAGCTAAAGAGAAAGCGTGCCAAGAGGGAGCCTCATGGCGCATTACTTCCGAAATGTTGTCTTCGGGTGTCGTTGAAAACCCGAGACGTAGTAAAGAAGAAAGAGCGCCACACAGGCGAACACGCACGAGAGTGTCACTCGTCAACGTCGTCTACTTCTTCTACTGCATACCAGAACGCGCGCAGTAAAGAAGAAAGAATGCTACACAGGCGAACACGCACGAGAGTCGCACTCGTGAACGTCGTCTTCTTCTACTGCATACCAGAACGCGCGCTTCTCACGAGCTAGAGGTGGCTACTACAACGCTACAAACAAACGGAGGATGGACAGACCCACGGCATAAGGAGCTTCGCCCGTAAACATTCACCATGTCCCACTAAAGGGAACCATGTGGGGATGCGAAGGAGCGCATGGGTCGACTTAAAGTTCCGTCCATCACGTGCACCTTGCCCGATGTGGTCATCATACATGTGGTCATCACATGCATGTGGTCATCATACATGTGGAGCACATCATGAATTTGCTGTAGTTGCTGTTGCTGTTACTCGTCCCGAACTCTGGTTGGAGCGCGCCACGCGGGTTCATCGCGCGTCTGCAGAATCTCGTTTCCAGACGCCATCACGTGATTTCTGAGAGAGTCCAAGGGCAGAGGCCACAGCGTCTTGCCCAGCCCCTTACACAGACCAGGACGCACTAGCGCGTGCCAGTGCGTTCTGACTAGGATACAACGCGTTGGTTCATCGCGCGTCTGCAGAATCTCGTTCGCCGACGCCATCACATGATTGCTGAGAGTGTAAAAGTGAGAGGCCACAGCGTATAACCCAGCCCATTACACAGGCCCGAACGCGCTAGCGCCTGCCAGCACACGTGGTTTTGTCTGCGTTACGCCAAGCTAGGAGAGCATACTGGCAGCCCGGCTCCTAAAGTGCCTTGCACGTATAATCATGAAGGCGGTCGTAGAACGAGACGAAGAAGACTTCTCCTTGGCGCGTGCGCACGCTCTGCACGTATCATCATCACGGCGGTCGAAGAACAAGAAGGAGACTTCTCCTTGGCGCGAGCGCGCGCTCAATATGTAACCGATGGCTATGGTAGGTTTTAGAAAATGTACGGTCGCCAATGTAACTACGGACAAAGCCCAGCGCAAGAGCTGCTTCGCATCTAGTAATTATGTGATCATTAACCGCTATTTTGTTTCTTTAATTCTTCTATGGTTAAGTGGACTTCGAGAACTAGGAACACTACTATGGGTGTGCAGGGAGCTTTCCCGATTTGCTCTCGCCGTAATACCAAATAAACACTACGGTGCGAAACCAGTCCATGAAGCCAAATAAAGACGACCTACGTGATGATGGCCTCCCTCTTCGGCACGAAACGTGGCGCAAGATTTTTAGGGGCGAAGCTCCTTAAGGCGGCACCCGTTCGTCCCTCGTAGTCGTAGTCGTAGTCCGTAACCAGTCTTACGCTTTGACCTCCAAGGTGGTGCCGGTGGGAGATTTTTCCTGTGCGTTGTTGAACAATAAAAAATTCGCAGCGGTAGCTAAAAGCCGACTTCTTCGGTCTCTCATTCCCATTAGCAGCCATTCTTTACCTCCAAGGTAGTGCCTGGTGAGATTTCTCCTGTGCGTGATTAAACAATAAAAATTTTGTTCAAAACGCCGTTGATTGATGAAATAAGCCAACGAAAGACGCCAGATGTTTTGTAAAAGCAAAACGGAAGAACGCCAGATGTTTCTAAAGCAAAAGGAAAAGACGCCAGCTGCTTAACGAAGGACGCCAGATGTTTTCTAAAGCAATGGTTTTCTAAACAATGAAAATTCACAGCGTACATGTAAAATTAAATTGAGCTGCAAGTCGTCATAACTCATCGACCCTTTAGTATAAACGCGCTCTATCTCACGTCGGTGATGATGTACTTGGCAGAATTCACGGAAGGTTCACGGTTTACCGATGAACCTCCGCAGCTTCGCCCACTCATCATCATTCACTCCGTGGATATGCTGTGATTTTTTCGTAATCTTTTGCCGAGATTACTCCCTTAAACTGAAAGCGCTGTCGTTTACAGCAAACACAACGCGGTTATCTTGCCTAAGAAACGCAAATCCTTATTTAAAACTCTCAATTATTAAGGGGATGGACAGCTACAAAACAGAGAATACCCCTAAAAACGCTGTCCGCCTGCGCCCGTGTCACGGGGCTGTTCGTAACTCGGTGCAACATCTCTGAAGAAACGGCAGGCTGTGGTTATGCTGAAAAGTCGCAAAGGTTGCGCTTCAGGCCCGCTTGCCTTGCGTCCTTTTTGAGAGCATCAGCTTGCCATCGCGGGGTCACTCGACCACACTTACCTGCCCGGACCCCACGTCATAGGCTGCACGCACGCAAGCGAAGGGTGTGAGATCAAGAAGAGAAGAAAACGCGGTCGTGGCGCGTTGTCGATAAGAAAACAAAACGCTATCCACAATCTGCACGCACGTGATGCGCGACCTTGTACGCGTTCGAAAAACAGAGCATTTCTGTCGCACGCGATTGGTCGATGCTCACGCCACCTTTCGAACGCGCGAGCCTCAGCAAACGGATAAAAGAAATGCTTTTGGAAAGCATACTGCCCCCTGTCGTGTGTATGCATGTGAATCTACTTTTTTGAGAAAATATGTCATGCCCCGCCACGGTGGCCTAGTGGGTGGTTATGGCGCTCGGGCCCGCAGGTCGCCGGATCGAACCCAGGCCGTGGCAGCTGCATTTTCGATGGAGGCGAAAATATTTGAGGCCTGTGTAGTTAGATTTAGGTGTACGTTAAAGAACCCCCGGTGGTCGAAATTTCCGGAGCCTTCCACTACGGCGTCTCTCATAATCAGATCCTGGTTTTGGGACGTTAAAGCCCAGATAATATTATGGGAAAGTATGCCGAAGAAGAAATTCTTAGGTGGGTCAGCAAATGCAAAAACTGACTGTCGATGTCGCTCGGGCTAAACGTGAAGATGAGTGATGAAAAAAATCATCTTTACGCGATCAAGTCAAGATGTTACGTCCTCATGAAGTCTCGCTGGCATCACACGTCATGATCACGTGGCATTGTCACCAGGTCAAAGGTGGGCTCATACCGGACGCAGAGAAAAACCACATGAGGCGCAGAAAGCAAGCAGTGAATACGATGCACAACCACGTTAGGTGCAGGAAGCTTTCAGTGGGAGGCGCGGGAAGATCAATTAGAACAACTCAGAGGAAAAGAAAAAGAAAACGGCATTCGCCTTCGAGTCATCTACGGTGAATGCGGAAGGGACCCTTGTGAGTTAGGCTTAACAGCCTCACGAGTACCCAACTTACAGGGGTAGAGCATCGTCGAAATTCTAAACAGAACGATGCTATTTTGACGAGAAAGTGTTACATGCCTGATCTGACGTGAGGTCCGAGCAGGTAAGTGTGGTCGAGTGTAATCGTGGGCTGTGTGTCCTGATGCAGAAAAACAGTTCGGGAAGGGGAGGGGGGGGTACATGGGGCCCGTGTCGATTTTGGTTTGGCAAGCGCACACAAAACACCCTACCCAAGCACCTTTCGGTATGAACACCGTCGGATTATAATATTATTTGTGAATTGGTGCTATCAGAAATTGCCTATCTATGCAGAATCTTAAGAGTTTCCAGAAGTCTTGATATTTTGTGGAGGCATCACTGCAGGGTGGATTACCTGGAGAAGTTGCTGACTTCTGCAAAGCGAATTACTTTATTGCTTGATGGAAACCTATCCTGCCAGTGGTTAGTCCGAGTGCAACGAGGGGTCATATTCGCATTTTTTTTTAAAAGGGATGAAATATTCGGCGTTGTGAGAGAGCGTAGGAAACGGTTTTATTCAAGCAAACGTTTTATTTTGAAAAGAAAAATCTGGAGGCGACGCTAGTCCTTGACTTGGCTGTCTGGTAGTGGCACTCGCACTTCGCTGTTCGTTTGCCCTGGTGAAATCTTTAGATTAGCTTTGGTTCTCGCGCACTACGAAAGCGGATCTCAGAGCCCACGTAAAAAGAAGAGCGTAGTTGAGATCTGCTCCGGCAAGTGCCGCAACGATGCCGGCTGCTCACAGTTTTAACGGCGGAGCTGTTTATGGCAAGCATTGGTTCGTCACGAGCGATGAGAACGAGGGATGAGAAGTGATCACCATTTTGAACCATCACGCCCTCTCTTCATCATCTTATCTTTCTGCGTTTTCTTCGTCTTCTTCTTCGCTCCCAGAACACGTGCACCGATTTGTGAGCAGCGGTCTGCAATATCCCTGACGGGTTGGAGAACGAGTACAGAAAGAGAGAAATAAAGAGATAGAAAAAAGGAGAGAAATTCTTTGCGAAAGCAATTTACTGACGATGAGGGATTGGAAGCCGCCTAACCAAAATCCAAAGGCGGCTGTCGTAACAACTCGACTATCTAGGCACGCTATCAGATCGTAACATGCGCCTAAGCGATTCCCTTATCTCTTTTTGTGTTTGGTATGAAAAATTGAAAATGAATAATTTCAAAACAACTGTTGTCTTGTACTTTATGAAAAAAAGTAATGCCGGTTATTGCAAGGTACTCTTACAATGGCTCCTCTTCTACAATGGTTGGGCAGTATAAATGTGTTGGTGTCAAATTTACTGATGATTTTTCATGGTCTACTCTAATTGCCTTAACATGTTCTAAAACCTTAAAACGGCTAGCACACCTACGTCGAGAAGGGGAGAATGCCCCAAAATTTATTAAACTTTTAATGTATAAAGGTCTTGTTTCCTCCACCACGGTCTGGTCACCTTGTATGCAATGCGTAATTCTCAGACTGGAAGCAGTTCAATAGAAAGCTGTGCGTTTCATTTTTTTGCCGGTACGACCGCTACTTCTCACCCTCATTAGCTTTAGACGACCTAAACCTAGAACCTCTTTTGGTACATCGTGATGTAGAGTCATTGACATTTTTGCCCAACAAAATCAATATGCTAATCGCATTTCAAACACAGCTTGCCTATCCTTTGCCTAGCCTTCCTCTAAGCGTAACTTCCACGAACTTAATCTTACTACATTTTTGCGCACAATGATACATTTATCCATAGCTTATTTCCCCGCACACTAGAATTATGGAATTCCATACCTGACAGCGTTCGTTCCCTCCCACTAAATAATTTTGTGACTACTCTTGTTGAAAATAATTATGTACACCAAAAACGTCATATCGTTATTGTTGTAAATCGTTTTTTGTTCTTACTTCTCTTGTATGTTTTGTCTGTTCCGGCCCTTTGTGTATTGCATAATCCCACTCGTGCATTAGCCATGTCACATTGCTGTAGTATTGAGAATAAAATGAAAAAATAAATAAAATGGGTTTGTCCAATATAGTACAGCGAAGGAGTGGGAAAGGGTAGCGAGAGAGAAGACGAGAGATTTGAGTGTGAGGACAAGGAAAAGGGGAGAGAGTAAAGCATAGCATAGTGATGTGACCGAGGAGGGGTTGAGGCTGCCACAGGTTCCGGCGAAGGACTCTTGCGGCGCTTCACACGTACAAGAAGAAAACCTGTTTAATTTACATATTTACAGGAGGTTTAACAACCAAGGCGTAGAGACGCGCCTTTACATCATAAGGGCCCAGAGCGAGACGAGAGGGCGAGCGAAGGCCAGTGAGTCCCCAGCGCACACCCGATGCGCTCCTTTTATCTCGGTCCGTGCACGCGCTTCTCGTCAAGCGTTTTCGCTGGACGCTGACTGCGTATTGCAGCAACGCCGACGCGCGTTCCCTGCAACGCACATGGAGATCTCTTGCGTTCTTGGGGAACGCGGACCGCGTATGGCAGATGCGTCGATGAGAGTCTCTTGCAGGCCGGATCTTTGCACTGCCGGTTATAACAGCTCGTCCGCCGCCCGAAGAGGTCACGTAAGGGCTGCAGTGGCGCTGCTCCCTGAAGTGACCGTTGTACGGGTCCGCAGGCATCACAGTGGTTGTCCACCACAACAGAGACGCACACCACACAGAAGGTTGCACATTAGGCACACATTGGCGTCGCCCCGATCCACAGCACACCAACACACGCTCGGTCCCAACATGTGGCCGTCCACAGCTGCAGACGCCCGGTCGCCATTACCTGGTCGTCCACCGGACGACGATTATACGAAGCGCTGCGGAAATGTGGCTAGTGGCTTGTTCGTCGTGTCCTTCGTGCTCCACTGTGGTACCCTGCAGTAGGCGTAGCTGGACGTCTGCCTGGCTTGAACAGTACACACATGCCCAATACCAACGCTGAGAGCTCCCAGCTTTCCCGAGTTCCACCAGGTGTAAATTGTTGCAAGGCTCCTTTCCTAATTTACTGCACTAGTGAAGCCTGCATGGTGGTGACCAGCTGATTAAGTGATAGCATCCCAAACCAGACGAGTGGAACTTTTCACATACTGGCCAGACCCGAAACAGAAAGACGCTTTAAAGTGTGCTCTTTGAAACGCGTGTTTCCAAATCCGCATGAAAAGAGCCGGACGCTTCACACAATTTCTATCCACGGTGCAGGAAAGAGGGGATCCAAACCGAAGGACTTGTCTCCGATCCAATGGAGACAGGAGCGTCCGAACGACCCCTACCTGCATGCGAACGCCTTCCTCTGGCTCAAAATATAAAAGACAAAATACATTTGAGGAAGTACCCTCTGAAACCCCAGACACCACAGAAAATGCATCAGCTTGCTCGCCGCTGAAGCAGCTGTGCACTGACAATCTGTTATTTTCTCCTGTGTCGCTTTCTCCAGCTTTATCATAGTGCTCCCTACAACTGACCGTTCTATTCTGGCCGTCCTGCCCATCAACATTTCTGTATATTGACGACAGCACATCCGACTGTATACTTTCTCCATTGACGAGTGATTGCGCGCTCTTTTTCTGCTCACTCGAAAAAATGGCAACTGCACTAAACCGAGAAGTCAATTTATCGTTCTTTACCACCGAGTCATTCACCTGGTCTTCGGCCCTGATTGTGACGCCTGTTACCGCAATTGGCGGTGTACCAGAATCGGCGGCCACCAGCTCAAATCTTTCTTTACGAATGTGGCCACCAGTAGCCAAAAAACATTTCTGTGCTCCTTCAGTGCAGCTATACAGGGGCAAATCTACCTCTTCCTTGTAGGAATCGTTTTGACCTTCAGGGCCATCTTTGTGAGGCAGTTTGCTATGTGGACGAACGCGTGCTTTCTCTGAATGGCGACGGACGCTGTACTCATCACCTAGCTCAGCCGCGCATTTAATGTTACTCTCGCAAGGTCTATCCTGAATCCCTAAATTTTCTGCATCCTGACTACTGGCACGTTTCGCTTTTACGATCTGAAGCTCAAGTCGCAGTCTTTCCAGCTCCCTTTCTTGACTTGCAGCTTCTGCTTTACGCCTGATGGTCTCTCGCTCTTCGTCTTCTTGTGCCCTTTTAATCCTCTCCTGAATTAGCTCCCAGCACTCGGCAAGCTCCTCCTCATCTGCGCCAGAATCCTTAACTGCCTGTATTAAATGTGGCTTTCTATGTATAGTCGCCACCTCAATCCCCAGCTCCTCGCACAACAGCACTAAATCCGGTTTCCTCAATTTGTTCAAATCCATGGCCACCCCGTGCAGACTTCCGTTGCTCAAACTGCCGTGAAGGTACCTCTATAAACCCAAGCCTTCACAAAGCAGCAACTCATCTACCCCTTTGGATAAACATCACCATCTATCCAAAACACCTGGTAGAACCTCTACGGAAAGTGAGCACTCACCAGCATCGGTACCAGGAAAGAACACGAACGGATCCCGCCGCTGCCAACCAGTTGATGTGACCGAGGAGGGGTTGAGGCTGCCACAGGTTCCGGCGAAGAAGGACTCTTGCGGCGCTTCACACGTACAAGAAGAAAACCTGTTTAATTTACATATTTACAGGAGGTTTAACAACCAAGGCGTAGAGACGCGCCTTTACATCATAAGGGCCCAGAGCGAGACGAGAGGGCGAGCGAAGGCCAGTGAGTCCCCAGCGCACACCCGATGCGCTCCTTTTATCTCGGTCCGTGCACGCGCTTCTCGTCAAGCGTTTTCGCTGGACGCTGACTGCGTATTGCAGCAACGCCGACGCGCGTTCCCTGCAACGCACATGGAGATCTCTTGCGTTCTTGGGGAACGCGGACCGCGTATGGCAGATGCGTCGATGAGAGTCTCTTGCAGGCCGGATCTTTGCACTGCCGGTTATAACAATAGAAAGAAATAGAACGACAGAAATTCACAGGAAGAATGGCAAGAAAAACTGAAGTAAAAAGACACAAGAAAGAAAATCAGAGAAAGAGAGAGAAATATAGATATACAAAGAAAGAAGAAGCTAAAATAGGGAGTGAGAGAAAGAAAAACGTATATATAGAGTGAAAGAAAGGGAAAGAATTAAAGAGGAAAGACAGAAAAAATAGGCAGAAGTGCTCGTCTGGAAGTTCCTGAAAGAGGCAAGAGAGTCAGTCGGTGCACGTGCCACAAAAAAAGAAGAGCAAAGCAGGAATTGCTCAAGTAGGAATTTTAGGTGAAGGCAACAAGCTCTTCCCTGCATTTCGTTCCGTACAAAGTGTGGGTACTGGGCTTGCTGCGTCCCGTCCCCAGTTAAAGCAAGGGAGACGGAGGCTTCAACTCGTAACAAACAACAACAACAATTTATTTAACTCTACGCTGCATACGGCGGGGTCGGTCCAGGCACACGAGACGACGAGGCGACGACCATGATCGGCGGCAGCAGCAATCGGCCAGCGCGGGTGGCAGCATCCGTCCTTCCTGGCGTCCCAGGCACGTCTCTCCTGGGCGGCGCGCAGGCTGCCCCTTTTAAGCCGCGCAGCTGGGCCACGCGCACCGCCTCTGCGCAGCACGTGGCGCTATCTCGCGATAGCCGGTGGGCGTGGTTCCCACACATCCCCCCCCCTCAAAATGACGTGGTGGGGACCGGAGGATGGTCCGGAAAGGCCGGCTGCAGGGACCCTAAAGCATAGCGAGGACAATGAAAACCAGTAAACATTTCCTTCTCGCCACCAACAAAATTATGTGCATTCAACGCATAACAAGGCGAACGGGACATTAAAGTACTTTGGGAAGGCCTATGAATGCTTCCTCCTCCCTCCAAAATTTGTGGAAAAACGGAACTGGAGATGCATTCCGTCTGCCTGCGCGATGAAGAGAAAAAAGAAAGCCCGCGCCGCAAAAGAACACACGAGAAAGCGCTACACCGAGACTCAACGAACGAGACAAGGGACCGGACCTACGTCCACCGTGCTATTCCTGCGGGCGGGAGCAAAAACCACGTTGGGCGCCAACTGTGGGTACTGGGCTTGCTGCGTCCCGTCCCCAGTTAAAGCAAGGGAGACGGAGGCTTCAACTCGTAACAAACAACAACAACAATTTATTTAACTCTACGCTGCATACGGCGGGGTCGGTCCAGGCACACGAGACGACGAGGCGACGACCATGATCGGCGGCAGCAGCAATCGGCCAGCGCGGGTGGCAGCATCCGTCCTTCCTGGCGTCCCAGGCACGTCTCTCCTGGGCGGCGCGCAGGCTGCCCCTTTTAAGCCGCGCAGCTGGGGCACGCGCACCGCCTCTGCGCAGCACGTGGCGCTATCTCGCGATAGCCGGTGGGCGTGGTTCCCACAAGAGTCAGTATTGTCGTTTCTCGACTTTCATAGATGCAAGAAACTCACAGACCAATTTTCTCAATTCTCCTGCTTGTCCCATTTATTTGTTACCCTCACGCGCTCCTGAATCGCGAGGCGTTCCTCCACGTCTGTGTCATAAGACGGGTGAGTCTTGGACACGAGGGAGACTGGGATATGCGGTTGGTGCAGGGGGAGGCGTTTGCTGGGCGGCGTCTTCAGACATGGCAGCTGGCGGTTTACGGGATTGAAGTTCCAGGGGCATCTAAGGGGGCCCGAAGTTGTTTTCAGCGCACAGCTCCTCTACTAATTGTAAAGGCGTTTATTGAAAGCTGGTGTAAGAGCCGACCAGTAGCTTGATGAACGGTTTCATTCACGGAACCCGAGTAATGCGTCCACGAGCAATGCGCGGGGTAGATGGATCAATTAGAAGCCACTGGAGAGCGTAACTCACTATAGCATTTGTTCCTCTTTGCTATAGTATAGTATGGCAAGGGGTCGTAAAGAGAAGTGAGGGTGAGGAGGAAGGTAAGGAGGAGGGGCAGGCTACCGGCTGCGCTGTTTCCGCACTGTTCGCACCACTAGGTAATAGCTGCCCGTTTTATCACACAAACAAAGGCACCCTCTGAATTGTAGAATCTACAACAGCGCGGATGGATGGATGGATGCATGCTATGAGCGTCCCCTTTGTAACGGGGCGGTGACATGTCTGCCACCAGGCTCGAAAAAAAAACTTCTTTGTTTCATGTTGGCCTAATACCTTATCTACATTGATTAAATCTATGTTATTATACCAAAAAAATATAAATTCACGGTCTATCTCTCTGTCTCTTAAGGCAGAATGACGTTATTTTTCCCCCTTATTTATTTTTGTTCTTTATCTCTACATTTCTGCCACCAATACTCTAACCGTCTCTTACTTATTTCTATCGCGGACGTGTTCAGCTTTCCATTGTTGTCCCTAAAACCCAAGGCTTCAGTAGACTCGTGCCCACACGTATACCTGGGTGAATATCGCCACATTCAATCAGTACATGTTCCATCGTTTCCTTAGTTCCCCCGCAGCATGTACATTGTTCTTCTTCGTTACTGAATCTCGCTTTATAACTACGCGTTCTAAGGCAGCCCGACCTTGCTTCAAACAGTAAAGCGCTTCCCCTTGAATTATCATAAAACCTTTCCCTCCTTATTTCGTTTTTTCCCTTTCGGTAGTTACACAGAGTCAGCTTCTTTTCCATCGCTGCCATCCAATAAGTCCTCTCCGCCTCTCTGACCTTCCGCTTAATGCTCCTTGTTGCCATATCGCCCGCACTGCTAGCCGTATATTTACTGGTGAGCCTCCTAGTTCTTTTTCTCCACTGCGTGTAAACGCTTTTTCTATACAAATACCTGAAAACCTTCTCTGCCCATCTACTCTTCTTCATTTTCCTCAGCCTCTCTTCGAATCTCATTTTGCTCTGAGCTTCCCGCACTTCAAAGCACTTCAAAGATATGGGATATGTCCATCCCATATCACCCTTTACAGCCTCATTTGTCGTCTTCCCGTGAGCGCCCAACGCGAGGCGGCCCACCGTCCTTTGATTTACATCCATTCCTCATTGTACCTCTGACTTCATGCACACCACTGAGTTCCCAAATGTAAGCCCCGGGACCATCACACCCTTCCACAGCCCTCGTAGCACCTCGTACCTATTGTACCCCCATAAAGCTCTGTGCTTCATAATTGCAGCATTCCTCTTTCCCTTTGCTACCGATGCTTTCTCTTGTACCTCCATATATCTATCCCCCTCATTTACCCATACTCCGAAGTACTTGTACTCGCTTACCCTCGGTATTTTTGGCCCTGTATAAAGACCGCATGGTCTTCGTGATCATTGAATACCATCAATCCACATTTTGTTGCACTAAATCCCAGTCCTAGAGCCTCACATTCCCTTCCGCATATATCTGCCAGTTGCTGTATATCATCTTGACTGTCCGCAAATAAGACAATATCATCAGCATAAAATAGACCTGGAAGCTTCTGCTCAACCATCGTACCGACCTGTTTGTGTACAAATTAAATCCAATGTTGCTACCTTCTAGCGCTTTTTCCATCCTCACCATGTACAGCATGAATAACAGCGGGGACAAAGGATATCCCTGTCTCAGCCCCTTGCTAATTTCAACGCTGTCCTTGCTACTTATTCCTTCCCATTCTATACAAACTGTATTTTCTCGGTATATTTCCCTCAAAATCTGTATACACTCGTCACCTATGCCCACTTCTTTCAGTATATCCCACAAAATTTTCTGATTAACGTTGTCATACGCCCCGGTAATATCTAGATAAGCTACGTATAAGGGCCTGTTTTCTATTTTCGATATTTCTATACACTGGGTAAGAACAAACAGATTGTCGTCTAACCGCCTGTCGATTCGAAATCCATTCTGAAGTTCTCCCAGAATATCATTTTGTTCTACCCACGCTTCTATTTTTAATTTTACTGCCTGCATCGCCAACCTGTATAGCACCGATGTAATGGTTAGCGGTCTATACGAGCGAATGTTATCCTTTTCTCCCCTGCCTTTATAGATTAAGCTCATTCTACTTTTTCGCCAACTGTCTCGTATTTCCCTCTCCTGTAAGCACTTTTCTACGGCTTTCAGCAGTGCTTCTTTAGTGTCATGTCCGAGTTCGTTAATGAGGCTGACGGGAACCCCATCTAAGCCCGGTGTAGTGCACTTAGGAATTTTTCCTTCGGCTTTCTTCCAATTGAAATTCTCTAGTACTGCATCTTCGTCGGTTGCACTCCTTTTCGTACTTTTACTCACCGGGGGAATACCCTGGGCGACCTTTTTAAACGAATCGGCTGTTATCTTTCGGATGTAACCTAGCGCTTCATACCCTTCCAATTGATTTCCTCCTTCATCTACCATATGTTGTTGCATTGTGACAGACTTCTACCCAGCGCTTTTAGGTGGCTCCAAAATATCCTAGGCGCGGCCTTCTCCTTTTCGCGAATCTCTGTCATCCAGCGTTCACTTTCACCTTTAATTTTTGCCTCGACTAATTTCTGCACAATGGATTTCTGCTCTAAATATATTTCTCATATTTGGTTCACTTCGTCCTGTGGCCGCTTCTCCTTTTTTGCTTGTCTGTGCTCCCGTGATGCTTCACGTCGCTTCTCGATCGCCTCCCGGATTTCTTTGTTCCACCAACTTTTTGGCTTTCTCTTTCCTTTCCAACAAATACTTTTCTTCTCTTTTTCCATTTCTTTTGTGATTATCTGTAGCAGCTCACTATACTTCCAGTCTTTACCTGGTAGTTCGTCTACTTTTTCCTCGACTCTTGCGGCTATATTTGTTATTTGTTTGTCATTTAGATACAAGCTGCCAAACTTTGATTCTATGTTCTTATTATCAGTTTTATATCCCATTTGTAATATTATGCGTTTATGATCACTACCCAAGCTGTTAATGCCTTCCTCGTCTATTCTCATCTCTCTAAGCTTGTCATATATTCCTTCTGTCATGAGACAATAATCAATGCTGGATTGCCGGTTTCCGACTTCTCACGTGATCTGCCCCTCACACTTAGGCCCCACGTTAACTGTCTCAAGACGATGTTGCTCGCAGACATCTAGCAATAACTTGCCATTGGTGTCTGAATATCCGTCAAGGTCATGAATGTGAGCGTTCATGTCCCCTAGAAGGATTATTTCAGCATCATGACCAAATTCTTTAATATCGGTGCTTATGCATTTCACTATCTCCAGATTCTTTTCTCTGCAGTTATTCCCCGTCCACAAGTAAGCTGCACCTAGCCAGGTTTTCTTTCCACCTACTGTGCCCGAAACCCACATGTGCTCTGAACACGTTTGTTTCACTCTATCCCATTTTGTTCTGCTATGAATTAGCATTCCAACACCCCCACCTCTCCTTTCTGATGTGATCCTCTTACATCCTTCCCAAATATAATTGTCAATATGTGGTGGCTCTAAGGTGTGTTTCTGTAACCGCATAAACACCTATCTGTTCCTTGCTTAACTGCTCCTCAATCTGTAACCATTTTGCCTTTTTTCTGCCACCCTGCATGTTTATGTAACTAATTGCAACACGCGCCTTCTCCCTTCTTTTACCTTTTCTCTGGTTTTTCGCTATACTGCCTGTGAAAGAGTCCCCCTGGTTATTTTCCTCATTACAAGCTACCCTGGGCACCGAAGGGCCCACGTGCCCCCCAAAAAAGCTACTGTGCGTCCTATCAGTCGCCAGACCACCTCATGACCAAGCCTCTTATCGAAGTGAATTCTGTCTCTTTGGAAACCGCCCCACCTGTGCACCTCCCTGTTTATATCCACTACCTCGAAGCCCTTCTCTCGACTAATTCGCCATATCTCTTTGTTTGCGTCGACAACCGCTCTTTGCAAGTTGATATTCCTCACTGGTACTTCCGGTATTGTGCATACCACTATCTGCACCTGAGGGGAAATGGCGCGCATGTCATCGACCCCTTTCGCCAATGTGGTCGCTAGTTCGGCTGATTCTTCATTCAAGACGTCGTTTAGACCTCCTGCGATTATCACGAGGTTACGTCCATTAGCCTTAGTTGCGAGTTTTGCGCTAGCTTGTCTCATCACTGATCCCAGCCTATGTCCCGGGAACTTCCCTATTAAAACTCGTTTGTCGCCTCTCACCCTTTGCTTGACTGCTTATTCGCATCTAACTAAATTCGAGTCCCCGGCGATTATCATGTGCTCCGACGCAGATCACAACGCGTCCGTAACAGATTAGCGCCTCCTATATTTTGAAACAAAAAATAGAGACAAATGTTATAGCGCGAACTCAGGACGAGGACAAAAGGTACGCTGAGTTCGCGCTATAACATTTGTCATGAGCTACCAACTAGCCCAAGCCGCCACCCTTCTAAAAAATAGAGGACGCGATGTATAGTCGAAACATACCCGTAATTGTATCGCGGTAAAGCACTCTCACCGCTTTTAAAGTAACGCCTCCCGCCATAACGCTGATACGCCCGGCATCGTACTACGCGATCTTCGACGTGTTTCTATCAGCGATAATGAGCAACCGAAAATACCCACCGTGTACGCAGAGAAACTCCTGAAATGCGTCATTTCTGTCGTGTACCGTTGGTTAACGCACCTTTGCTTTCGACCTGGTGGTCTTGCTGAAAACTAAAAATGTGGCTATCGCAATGAGAGAGATCCATTTGAAATAGTGGTGTCATTGCGTACGATACAATTTCTTTCCTCATGTCTGAAGGTGGACAACGAAATGTTTCAGAACCTACCGCTGTCTTTGTTTCTTCCTATTCGATGAATGTATTTCAGCTCGTGAACAATCACTCATGCTCGCTTACAAGTTTTGATTTGCGTGATCTGCAACCCGCCGGTGCCATCGTTCTTTAGGGGGCGGGAAAGCGCGAAATCAACGCCGGAAAGCAAGAAACAAGAAAAAACGAAAATTTTTCACGGCATAAGCTTTCTCACAATGTGGAAAAATGTTTAACAGCAAAAGAACAGAAATGGCTATTATTTTTATCTTTTATGCTACGTAATCTAGAAAGGTTTGCTTTCGAGGACTACATGCAGCAGCGTAGTGAGAAAGTTTGCGCTTAGGCTCCACAGAGTTGGCTGTGCTGCCACAAAAGCTTGTCGCCCGTATAGAACAAGCGGTAAACAATTTAGTGTGTTTTCAGCACCCACCACGCACAACAGAATACAAGGACCGAGTGACAACCGACGAAGACCGTCCTTCTCTTGTGCGCTAGATGGCGAAATTGAATATACGAACTTCATTTAAAGCACTATGTTCGCTGCTGCGCGAAGCCATCCCGCTGTCTAGGAAATCAGACAGTACGCTTGCCCAACGTCTCCTCTATTTCTTGGCCCCTCCACGGTGGTCTAGTGGTTATGGCACTCGGCTGCTGACTCAAAGGTCGCGGGATCGAATCTCGGCCGCGGAGGCTGCATTTTCGGTTGAAGCGGAAATGTTGGAGGCCTATGTACTCAATTTTGGTTATGTTAAACAACCCCAGGTGGTCGAAATTTTCGGAGCCCTCCCCTACGGCGTGCCTCATAATCATATCGTGGTTTTTGTGCGTTAAACCCCAGATATTATTATGATTATTATTATATGCTCTATTTTTTCGAAAAAATAGAGGTGCTTCCTCGTCATTAAGCGTTTTCCTATGTATATATTTAGGAAAGTTGTGGCCGATTTACAGCACTGCGTGCTCTACTGAGGGAGAGCAGTAAGCGATCCCTTATACAGCTGGAACTGCAGTTACGCAGGGCTGGACGGCGTCAATGGAGCCGAATGGGTAGGAGCGACAATTGTCTGGTCTTCCGCTTCAGCAGCAAATGTGGCGAAAGTTTAGTACTTAATTTTTTCCTGAAATTATGCGTTAAATATTAAAGTACTGTAAACAATGACAGGCAATGAAGCTACTTTTCGTGGCAAACGCAAACGCATAAAATTGTTACGGGCAGGCGCAGCTACAATGATGGGACTACCACCAGAAACGCTGTCCGCGTATGAGCTGTGATCGTATCACCGAGGTTTCACTGTAGCTCGATTATCGGCCTTGACGTCCACCGGCGGCGGAGGCCAGGCTCGAGCTCAACCTGCCCGCGCACCAAACGTCTCTTTAATGAAGCCGCCAAAAGAGCGGCGAGAAAATCTCTGGGCCCTGGCCACCGACGATATGTGCGCGCGGCAGTGTGCTGCTCTGCCATCTTAAGGACACTCGGTCACTCCTTGCAGCTGAAGGCTGTGTAGCGAAGCATTGGAAGCTCTGTCTTGACTGTCGCCGTTGTGCTTCGTCGACTATTGCCGTCAATAAACGCCTTTGTAGCTGGATCGCCTGAACGCTCCGAGTGCCGTAGTTGCGACCAGTAGGCGATTGCACACAAAAAGATCGCTTGGTTGCATCCGGACAAACGGATGTAAAACGAATTCCGTTTTCTTACGGCATTGTCAAAGGGCGCGCGCGGATGCCAAACAGCAACTGAAACCAGGGAGCCGTGTGTCGCGTCACATCTTCTGCGCGACACGCTTCCCGTTCAGCTCTTATCTCTTCCCGTTTGTTCCGAGTGAGTGGGCGGCTTTGCTCTTCATCCGCGAAACCACGGAGTCGCCTTTCTTTTTCGGCGTGGGATCTTCCGCGTCCCCTTTTTGCGGAGCCGACACGTGTCCTTCGTTTGCAGTAAGTGCTCAGAACGGGAGCGCGGGGAATCGCTTTGCAGTATTCGCATAGCCGGGCCACCAAACAACACGCCGACTCTGCATACCTCAGACTACCTTGAAGTGGTACCTTTTGAGTATAGGGTTCTTCTTGTTCAGTATAGGGTTGTTGCGTCTGAGCATGAGTGACACTGACTAAACTGAATATTGCAGATGTTGAGCTCAAGGGAGCCTTAAAGAGCAAGGTTTTAGTGAATAAAAGTGAGCCCAGTTGAGTAAAGGTTTTGCGAGGCTAAGTATGTGTGGGCTTTTTGGTGTGACATGCGCAGAAGGCGGGGACAGAAAAGAGGCTTGACACACACGAGCGCTGACTTAAAACGATATTTAATTTGGAATCAAGCAGCCACATATATGGCAAAAAGCCCGTGACACATCACGTGTGCGCAGTCTTAACGAAATTCCTACCACAACGCAAGAAATGTAGCTCTTTCTTTGAAAGAGCAATTGACGGTGTTGAAACACAGGCGTAGCGTAACCTTTGAAACAATTCCGTGTCAATAATCTTTCGGATTAACTAATTTCCACTACTGCTCAGAGCTGAAGACGCAATAATTGTAAACCGGATCACACATGGCGTCTGTAGTACAATATATATAATGTGCAATATAAAACGCCCCTCTCAGTTCCGACATGTCATAACGATGGTCCTGCAGCTTATCGTTAGGGCATTGCCCGATTTGACCATCGTAATTGTTGCCACAAGTCAAAGGCAGATTGTAAACTCTACCTTTTGTACAGTGAACAAAAATGATTTGATGCTTCTTACTGCACCCACCCTTCTTGGGCCCACGTGCACTAGTCAATCTGTCCAAAGATTGCAGTTTATCTGGCGCAGAAAAAGCAAGTTTAGCCCTGGCACGTTCACTGGCGCGTTTCAGACGATGCGAAAAACATCAACTTCTGGAATAACTGCTACTTATTATTCATGGGAAGCGAAGATTACCTACCTGAGGTCGTCCTCACACGAGAGAATTGGTGAGTTCGTAGATTTAGAGGATCTGTTTTATTGATACCCCCAGGTTTGTGTGCATTCCTGCGTGTAGAATTGTATAGATAGTTTCGGAAGTGTTGCTTTTATCAATGACACGGGACGTCATGTGTTGGATTTTTAGAATTACGCCAATTTTACCTATTTTCTGCATTTATTCAGTGGCGAGACCACCCATACATGCAGAAAGAAAGGATGTGCATTGGCTCGTGCATCGCCCCTATTCTGAGCGATTTGTTTTTAACTGAACTGGATCGAAACCTTCGGGGTCGCCTTCATGACTTCAGCATAACGTGGGCGTTCCGGTATGTGGATAATTTCTTTTATTGCGATTGCAATAATATGGACAGTCTCGGGTGGTTTTTGCCGCCGCCGTCATGCACCATATATGTATGAGTATGAATATATATATAAAAGTCCCAAAGAAAAATAATTCAGGAAAATGCTTCCGAAGCGCGGAATCGAACCAGCGACTTCTCGCTCCGCAGCGAGTGGCGCTAACCACTACGCCACAAAGCGCAGATCCTTCAGGAAGCTAACGGCGAGCGTGATACACACACCCTTTACCGCTGGCAGGACTCAGAGACGGCCGGCGCTTATAAGCGTTTCTTCATTACAAGCGAGATGGCGCGAGGACCGCAACGGGCGCCTTTAAAAGTCGTCGGCCAGCTAACTCGCTTCTTTAATATTTGCGCAGGGAGAACCATGCCCTTCCGCTGTCTGCTCGCGCGGTAGTTGCTGCCGGGGGTAGGTGTATCTGCAGCATAGCAGCGCGTCCATCACGGGCAGCTTTACTCGCTATCGCATTCATTGCTTCGCCCTTGCGGCGAAACTGTGACTTTTTTTAATTTCTCTTGATTGCACGTCTTGCTGTTTAAAGACGCTAGCTACTTGCGCACTCACCTTTTTTCGACATGGCGTTTCAACATTAATTTTCACTCATCAGTTACCATCGAAGAGAAGCTTACGCTTTTTCGACATGAGGCTTTCAGTCCAAGACCAACGCGTATGCTGGAAATTCGAGCCACGTGCCAACTAACCTTAGCTCCCCTACGACTAAGCACGCTCGAAGTTGGTAAGAAGGGGTGCGGGCATATTATGTCTGTCCAATTCTTTGCTTAGGTCTGGCTCTGAGCTCATGAGTGACAGTTCCAACGAGCAGATACTTCGCCTCAGGGACGTCGGATATCCCTCGTTTGTACTTGCTAGTGTTGCTGAAGGCCTTCTGAATCACACGTTACCGCAAACAGCTACTTTGCTGCCCACAAATAATAAAGCAAGCCCCCTCCCCCTCGCCCCGCCGCCCTTTCTTTTTTCTTCTTTTTTAGCACAGAGAAAGGCACGCTAAAACAGTATAATCGACACCACCACGTCCGTCACAGGCTAGCGCCTCCTGTATTTTGAGAAAAGCCACAGTTTCGCCGCAACGGCGAAGCAATGAATGCGATAGCAACAAATTGGAATGTAACGCGAAGAATGGAAAGCAGCTCGAAATTGCCAGCGCATCGCTCGAGCTCAAAAGAACGCACGAAAAGAACGCACACAAGACGAGCGCAAAGTATTATGCGTCACAGCTCGATACTTGAAGCGCACAGCTGAAACATAAAGCAGGACGCACGAAACGAACGAACAGGTATACAGAGGACGAGCGCGAACTAAACGTCGCAGTTGTTACTTATTTCTGTTTGAACAGCGCGCTCCTTTCGCAAACGCGGCCGCAAACGTAGCAGTTCAGCGCGGACATCGCGGAGAGAGCACGAACATACAACCCCCTGCTCTACCCCGCGCCCGCCTTGAGGTAAGCGCGCGAAGGCGACCACGCCCTGTAGGGCAAAGAGCATCGGCGTTCGCAGGAGCGGGGCGGCGACCTTTAAAGCCTAGCGCCTAGCGCGCTCCTCGCGCCGTGTCACTGGTAATTAAGAAACGCTTATAAGCGTCTGCCGTCTCTGAGTCCGACCAGCGGTAAAGGGTTTGTATATAACGCTCGCCGTTAGCTACGTGGACGACCTGCGTTACGTGGCGTAGTGGCTAGCGCCACGCGCTGCCGAGTGAGAGGTCCCTAGTTCGATTCCGCGTTATTTTTCTTTGGGGATTTATATATATATATATATATATATATATATATATATATATATATATATACGGTGCATGACGGCGGCGGCGGCGACGGGGACGGACGAAAACCAGCCGAGACTGTCCATATAATTGCTATCGCATTAAAAAAATTGAGGACGCAATGCACAGTGGAAGCATGCTTGTAATTGTATCATGATAAAGCACTCGCATTGCTCTTATATTAATGCCTCCCACCACGATGCTGATGCGTCCAGTGTTACACGATGCCACCTTTGTCTTGTTTGTATCATGGACAATGAGGAACCGAAAATAGCGACCATATTCGCACATTAATTTATCAAATGCGTCATTTCTGTCATGTACTCTTGCTGATCGCATTTTCGCCTTCAAGCTGGTCGTCTTGCTTAAAACTACCAGGTGCCCGGCGTCAGCCTTGATATCGCAATGATAGAAATTCATTTCAACTGATGGTCTCAATTGCGTACAATAGAAATCTTTTCCACATTATCGAATATAGACAATGAAACGTTCTGGAACGCGTTGTGTGCTTCGGCTCGGTAGAGTTGGCTGTGCTGCCACAGAACGTTGTCGCGAGGTATAAAACAAATTTAGTGTGTTTTCAGGATCGAACATGCACAACAGAAGGGAAGGATCGAATGACAACCGACAAAGACAGTGCCTGTATTCGACGGTCTTGTGCGCTAGATGCTGAAATGGAATATACGGACATTGCCACGCTCGCGCTATTATATTTGAAACACTACGCGCTTTTTTGCGGGACTGCGGCAATCCGCCCCGCTTGTCAGGAGATTAGATGATACGCTTGTCATTAAGCGATTTCCTATTTATTTATTTATTAGGAGCTGGCTCGCCAGGTCCTTAAGCTGGGGCAAAGTCCCACGCCGTAAGCGTAACCTTCCAGAGGCGTACCGCTACAGGCGCAGCTCGCGCGAAAGAGAAGACTTCTTCCTCCTGTTCTTCGAGTGCCTTCATGATTATAATAATGCAGGAAAAAGCAAATATAATATAGCCAACTGTAGGATGCGCACGCTCGCGCGAAAGAGAAGTGTATCTTCCTCTTGTACTTCGCGCGCCTTGATGATGACATTAACGCCGGCAAATCCACATATAGCCTAGCCAACTGTAGCATGCGCACGCTCGCGCGAAAGAGAACTCTTCTTCCTCTTGTTCTTCGAGAGCCTTGATGATGATAATAACGGAGGCAAAACCAAATATAGCCAACTGTAGCATGCGGGGCTCGCTCCACTCCGGCAGTGCCCTTCGAAACTAATAACATGAACGAAGAAGACAAGGTGGCGGAGCGGAGGGCTCGCAAGGCGGCAGCAACGCGGGCTCGGCGCCATGACTCTGCGGTGAAAGCTCGCGAGGACGCAGAGATTCGTCAGCGTCGTGCGGCCCCGAGAGGGTAGCCCGCGAAGCCGAAGCAGCGCGGAAGCGGCTGCAAGAGAACCTCGAAGAGGTACGGGCGCGGGATGCAACGGCCAAGCGTCGAAAGCGGTCGCTACCTGAAGTTGGTGGCGCCGACGCGCGCTTCAAGCGCGATTTCCTCGACCGCACGATAGGTCACATCTGCAAGGTCTCCTGTCGCTTGTGGTTCGACAACAACCTGAGCACAATCGCTACTATACCAACGTGTGACATCATTATATGACAGTAGAGGAATTGTACGGAGCATTCACGGTTTACCCGATTATCTCCCAGCCAGCTCCTCAATCATCATTCACTTCGTGGATATGGCGTGATTATTAGATGTGAAGCAGCTTTTCCGCTGGGCTTTGTGGTTAGTTCCATTGGTGACTGTCCGCTTTCTACCACCTCGCATGCACGCGCTCGCGCCAAGGAGAAGTCTTCTTCCTCTTGCTCTTCGACCGCCTTGATGATATTACGCCTCGATGATGATTGGCCTTGATAATGTTACGTGCAAAGCACATTGAAGGCCCTCGCTGCCGTATGCTGTCCTAGCATGGCGTAACGCAGAAAAAAACCATGTGCGCTGGCACGCGCTAGCGCGTTCGGGCCTGTGTAAGGGGCTAGGTAAGACGCTGTAGCCTCTCCCCCTTACACTCTCTCAGCAATCATGTGATGGCGTCGGCGAACGAGATTCTGCACACGCGCGATGAACCATCGCGTTGTATCCTAGTCAGAACGCGCTGGCACGCGCTAGCGCGTTCGGGCCTGTGTAATGGGCTGGGTATGACGCTGTGGCCTCTCCCCCTTACACTCTCTCTGCAATCACGTGATGGTGTCGGTGAACGAGATTATGCAGACGCGCAATGAACCAACGCGTTGTATCCTAGTCAGAACGCGCTGGCACGCGCTTGCGCGTTCGGGCCTGCTTAAAGGGCTCGGTAAGACGCTGTGGCCTCTCTCCCTTACACGCTCTCAGCAAACACGTGAATGCGTCGGGGAACGAGATTCTTCAGACGCACGATGAACCCGTGTGGCGTGCTCCAGCAAGAGTTCGGGGTGAGTAACAGCAACAGCAACTACAGTGAATTCATGCTGTGCTCCACTTACAAGGACGCATTAACATTAACATTAACATTAACAAGGTGCCCGTGATGAAAGGATACTTTAAGTCGACCCATGCGCTGCTTCGCATCCCCACATGGCTCTCTTTAGTGGGAGATGGTGAATTTTTTTTATTCAGGAAAGTGGTGGTCGATTAACAGCACTGCGTGCTCTACTTTGGGAGAGCAGTAAGAGCAGTACACAACTGGACCGAGAATACGCGGACACTGTCCATGGAGCCAAATGTACACTAGCGACAACTGTCTGGTCTTCAGCTTGAGCTGCCACTGTGGCATAAGTTTCTTACATAATGTTTTTTTCTGAAATATGCACTTATTATGAAAATACTCTAAACTACGACAAGCAAGGCAGCTGTTTTCCTCAAACAGCGCGAAACCTTGAGTTAAACTCTAGAGTATTACGGCCAGGCGCAGCTACAATGATGGGACAACCACCACAAACGCTATCCACTTGCGTCCGCGACCTGTTGCTTACTCGGAGCAGTTTGCCAAAGAAACGGCAGGTGGGGTTCAGGTGGAGGATAGGGAAGATTGTGTTGCGGACCCGCTCTTCTTGTGCTCTTCCTGTGAGAATTAGCCGACATATGACAACCTTAATGCGGGGTTATTCCAAATTAATGGCGAGAGGGAAGGTTTGAAATAAGAATAAAATCAGTAACCCTTGCCCTATCGGGAAAAGGGGATAAAGCGAAGCTTGGCGAATGCGTGTCTAACATATTGCTCTTTCTTTCTTTCTTTCTTTCTTTCTTTCTTTCTTTCTTTCTTTCTTTCTTTCTTTCTTTCTTTCTTTCTTTCTTTCTTTCTTTCTTTCGTTTTTCTTTTATTCTTTTTCTTTCGTTCGCATTGCGCAATGCTTCCTCTTAACGTAAGTGTTAGTTTTTATTAGAGGGCGCAGCCGCCACGGTGGTCTAGTGGTTACGGTGCTCGACTGCTGACCCGAAGGTCGCCGGATCGTATCACGGCCAGGCATCCGCATTTTCGATGGATCGGATACAAAACAGTAAGCTGCCACCCTCACTTCGTGTAACACTACAATTTGTTGCTATCGCATTCACTGCTTTGCCCTTGCGGTGAAACTGTGACTTTTTGCAGCTTCGGTAGAACGCATTCGTATGCTTCAGTTCAGCTCGCAATGAACAAACATGTGCGCGTGGCCTAATGGCCAAGGCACTCGCTTTCGAGGCGGGAGGAGCGAGGTTCGAACGCTAGCCGCCGGAAAAAAATTTATTTCGTTTTATTTGTTATTTCTTTGATGCGTGCCAGCTGTAGGTGAGGAGGCTTGTTGGTGAGGATGATATTGTGAACACCGCCATCACCAACTTACCAGGTCGGTCAGTACAAGTTTCGCTTGAATATTCTGGAGATTTTACCCTATCGGGTAAATGAAGACAAGCAAAACTTGGCGCTTGACGTAAAACTGTCTTACTTTCTTTCTTTCTCAACGAGCAATGCTCCCTCCTGTCTCCTTCCTCCAAGTCGAGAATTGGACCCTCATCCACGTGCTGAACAGCGCAATATTTCATTTGCTACAGGCAACAACGACAGTCATGCGTTCATCTTCAGGCAACAACGAAATCTGGCAACATGAAACGACCACTGAGCTCGATAAAACATCAGTTTAACATATCAGAAACGGCGCATCTCCCGCAAAAACACGATCGAGAGTGCATACGTTATTGGAAACGGCCCATACAAGTAGCAATGACACCGCGCACTCTCGAGGGCTGCATTTGTGTGTGCTCGCCGGCACCGTGTTTTCCGTGCGCGAAGCTGCCACCAAGATCTGTGAGTCATAACACGCTTCGCTTGAAAACACAAAACTCGGTTGTAGTGGGCTGTCGTAAGTAAACGAAATCCTTTCCACTAGCTGCATGTACCAGAGGTGCGGCGTTGTGCGCGTTCTAGAAACGAACGAGCATTTCTGCCGCACGCGATTCTTCGAGGTTCGCGCAAACTTCCTCAACAGGGGATGTACGTGCCAGGCAGCAGATCGCTCACAGGTATGTGTCAGCACGTGAAGCTCTTTTTCGGGAGTCTCGTTGCTCTACAGATTGACCAGTGTCCTAGTTGCAGGGGTGAACGAAACAAGGGGAGTTGTTCGAGAGGGTCGTTCCTTTGTGAGACACAATCATCTGATAGCAACAGATAAGTAAGGAATATTTATTCATTATTTGTAAGCCAAGCACAGGGGATATGTATTTGTAGTTTTGAACTGTAGTGTATTAATTACGACCTCAACTTAAATGTACATTAACTGTAGTAAGGTAGATGAAGAAACACCTTTTGCGTTGGTGATGCTGTATCCCAAAACCTGAGAATTGCGCCTCCGATGCTCTGCAATAGGCACGGCATCGTGAATTATCCTGCTAGCAGTGAACCACTTTCATTTTCGGGTCATTGCATCGATATAGCACCAAAAGGTGCGAACCATAGAAATGAAATGAGACCACAGTGTGCTATTTGGCAGATAAATTCAGAGCTCGTATCGGATCAGAAATTCATTCATCGCTTTATAACCGAAACCAAAATATTTTCAATAGCATATTGCATATATTCGCTGCTCCAAAAGATTTTAAACAAGCGGTTCGCGCAATAGCCATCGAAATTGGTTTTGTTAAATTTTACTACAGGAAGAACGAGGAAAAGACACTATTTGAAAGTTTCTGCAACTTGTATGGCATGGAATGTGAAGTTGCATTGACATACGTCAATGGCATTTAAAACATTAAATGTCAAATAGGAAATAATGATGTGGTCCATCAGAGAGGGGCTCGCTACAGGCCGAGTCTGAAGCAGGCAGAGTCTGAATTCTGAGCAACCAACACGTCAAGGTTTACTTGATAGTCGATATCACACAATGTCAAAGGTAATACCAGATCTACACTCAAAAGTGGGTCTTACAACAAGGACAAGAAGCATTACTTTCCTATTCTAAGAGTTCTATGAAGCTTTGTTTAGTGATGACTCCCGATGACTTCCTGATGACTCATATGTCGACCTCAAAGCCAGTTTTGTCCCTCTTTTAATTGAATTGATGGACGACGAATTCACGGTCCCATTATAGTTCAGAAAATTCAGTACACTACGGTTTTCAAAAACATCTTGCAATGTTACCGGTGGACCTTGCATATACCTTTGACCGTGTAAGCTATTCATTCCTTTTTTTTTCTTTTCTTGATCTTGCCACTGTTGGCTCTACTGCGCTTAATGGTTTCCGACGCTTATAATAGTTGTTTTACTCACATAAGAAAAGTACAACACCTACGGGCAGAGCAAATATGCAGGGCGTCAGCGCACCTTCAGCACCACGAGTGGCCACCTTGGTTCCCACCCGCGTACTATACGAATTCTCGTCTCTCCGTCGGCCACGTCCTCCTTATATGAAAGTGCGTGCGCGTGATGGCGACTGGTGCAATAAAGCGCGTCGGCTTTTAGAAATTCAACGGTGCTGAATTTTTTCGGGCTACAAAGACAGAAAAGGGACACAAATTATGTGGACGCAGTCATGTTTTCGACATGACAGAAGAAAGCACGGATTGCCGAAAAAGTATTATAAAGCGCACGACTGGCCAACGTAAACCTCGAATCATACGCCGTCACCACCGAGATTGCTTTTGCATTTTAACACGAAAGTGTTTTATGCCAGGGTCCACCACGGCTCCACTGACGCATTTCCGTCACAAATATCACGCTGTAAAACATAAAGACTAACATATGGCAAAGAAGAAACTATAAGAGAGAGTTCCGTCACCGGGAGTCGAACTTACGACCTCACGATCGCCAGCGCGCAGCGCGAAACGACTCCGCCACAGACGGCATGTTGTCTGCTATGCTAACGGCGAGCTATTTATGTACACCATTTTCCGGTGGCGGTACTCGGAGATCGGCGGTAAAGCGTGTTTTCGTTATCACTAGCGAGATGGCGTGAAGGGCTCGAAGAGTGCGCTTTAAAAGTCGTCCCCCACGCGGATTAGCGCGCGCCTCGACATGGCGCAGTCGCTCGTGCGGGCGCTTATCTCGTGATCTCGGTGATTTGTACGTCTTGCGATCTGCCTGCATGTTTCCGTTGAGAGCACGAAGGTCACCCCGCTCACTGCAGCGGCCGCTTTTGCGAAAGGAGCACGCTGCTCACACAGAAATAAGTCACAACTGTGACAGTTCGCGCTCATCCTGTATATGTTCGTTCCGCGCGTCCTTTCTGCTTTAGCAGCGCATTGCATTCGAGCGGCTTGCCGTTCTTCCCGTAACGTTACAATTTGATGCTGTAGCATCCATTCCTTAGCGCTTGGGGCGAAACAATGCATAACAAACGCTCAACTACGTCTGTGAAGACACGTTTCACTTTCATGTTCTACCGATTCCTATGACAGAGGGATAAGCCATGCTTTTTTCTTACTTTTACCTGCTTATTATTTAGTAAACGATGAGATTTACGTCTAACTAGTGCCGTAGCGTGATGTTGTCTTAAGGAATACCTAGTGCGATGGGGGCAGGTGAAACGTACGATCACTCCCGAATTGGAGTTAGTGATGCAGTAACCGTTGCGCGAAGCTTTCTACGCTGCCGTTCCATTTGTGGACGTTCCTCGGGCTGCATGAATGCCTGGGTAATTTCGCTACGTGCCATCTTTGTGAGCGATACCTTAGGCGTCACGAGACATAAAAGAATTACACCATATCCCGCTAAAGGGAACCATGTGTGGATGCGAAGCAACGGGGAGATGTTAGCTTGAGCGGGAGATGGTGTAATTTTTTTTGTTGCGCTCTCGAGCATGTGCCTTGCTCTGGCGTAGAATCGGCACTGTCTTCCAGTCTCCATCCAGCTCCCGCTGCGTGGAACTGCCGGCGTTTGAGGTATTCGACTCCCGCAAAGTCGTAAGATCATGTGCGTCTATCTATCTGCAGTCCATGCCATTGGTGTCGTCGTGGGATTCTTCAGCGAGGGAAGGAAAGCACGAGTGCCCTGCGTCTAGAGCCACAGAAGCAGAGGCAGCCAGCGGCCGCTCGTGCTACGTGAAGACGCCGGAGGCGTTGCAGGAGAGAATGAGGCGCTCGAGAGGGGGGAGCGTAGGAGAGGAGCTAGAGAGGTGATGGGAAACGCATGCGCTGACGCATCACGGGGGGAGAAGAGAGGCTATGCCGCGGCTGCAGCTCGGGGGAGGAGAGGAGATAAGGCGACCGAACACCTGCGTAAAGGAGGAGAGTGGGAGAGAGAGTAGGCACATGCGCAGTGGAGCGCGTACGCCACCGCCAGACACAGCCTCGAGCAAAATCTGCTTCGCATCTAAAACAGCGTCGGGTCTTCGCTGCACGCGCAGTGCTTTCTAAGGCAGTATAGGTGGAATGAATGCTAACATTCGTGCGGTCCCCGATGCGTTGTGCCAAGCAGCTGGTGCTTGTTGTTTACTGCTCTAGTTTACGAACTGCGCGGTCCGCTGATGCTTAGGACGTTCGTACACAATTTTAGGGGCGAAGCTTCTTAAGGCGGCACCCGTTCGTCCCTCGTAGTAGTGCGTAACCAGTCGTGACGCTAGTACCAGATCTTGAACTCCAAGGTGGTGCCGGTGGGAGATTTTTCCTGTGCGTTGTTGAACAATAAAAAATTCGCAGCGTGCGCGTTAACTAAAAGCCGAATTTTTCTGTCTATCATTCCCCATTAGCAGCCATTGGCATGTTCCAGTAGGAAACGTTAGTAGAAGTAAAGTGTAAGTGTTAGCTAAAAGCCGACTTCTTCTGTCTCTCATTCCCATTAGCAGCCATTGTTTACCTCCAAGGTAGTGCCTGGTGAGATTTCTCCTGTGCGTAATTGAACAATAAAAATTTTGTTCAAAACGCCGTTGATTGATGAAATAAACCAACGAAAGACGCCAGATGTTTTCAAAAGCAAAACGAAAGAACGCCAGATGTTTCTAAAGCAAAACGAAAAGACGCCAGCTGCTTAACGAAAGACGCCACATGTTTTCTAAAGCAATGGTTTTCTAAACAATGAAAATTCACAGCGAACATGTAAAATTAAAGTGAGCTGCAAGTCGTCATATCTCATCGAACCTTTAGTATAAACGCGCCCGATCTCACGTCGGTGATGATGTACTGGGCAGAATTCACGGAAGATTCACGGTTTAGCTATGAACCTCCGCAGCTTCGCCCACTCATCATCATTCACTCCGTGGATATGCTGTGATTTTTTCCTCCTGCAAATGAGCCCGACTGAATGATGCTGGTCTTTGTGTACCTATCAAATTGTCCGAACTAATCTAGCTATGCGTATTCTTGGTCTCCATGTAACAATAACGCACGTACAGCAAAACCAACGGCGTTGAATAATTTAACAATGCAGAAACTACTGGATCTATCGATTGCTTTCCGCCGACAAATGTCGACTGCAGACTCGAGACAACTTTGCCGGGTGCGACTCGGTTCCGTCGGAACTTATTTCCATCAAAAATATGGGTTAACTTGCGTGGCGCGCAAATTCATAGCGAACTGCGACAGCGAGCACTTAGTAATATGCCCGGGACGACTTACTGAACATGCTGTACGCTGGGAATACAACGTTCGCGCTGGTCTCTGAAGCATGGTCGCGCCGGAAAACCCGAGAACTTTGATCCAGGTGGGCATTTCTTATAACTATTAGTGCACGAATTCATGCGACGCAGCTATTCATGCGCAACATTACAAAACTCCGCTAACAACCTGACACGGCCCGACTCTTGGACCGGCGGCTGCACGTTGCACGCGAGTCGCTTTTGCTCGCTCCCGCAGGCAGCGCCACCGGCTCAATTGTAAAGGCGTTTATTGACGGCTGGATTGACGGCGACGATGCACAACAGTAACGACGAAGCCTCTCACGAGCACGAGCACGAGGGGCGTGCTCTCCGAGAAGAGGCGAAGAGGGCAACCCACTAGAAGGGGCCGGAGAGGACGACCCACTTCAGAGTTCCAATAAGCTTCGCTACAATTACTCCGGGTGCTAAAAGGGAGCGCCTGGCGACCTAACAACTTGTCACAATGAGCGGGTCATGGTACGCCTTGAGGCGCTCCACGTTTACAATGTCGCGCCCTCGACGGCGCATGTCCGAGGATGGATCGATTGGTTCGATCAGGTAGTTGACCGGGGATGTGCATTCGACGACACGGTAGGGGCCTTCGTATTTGGGCAGCAGTTTCGAAGAGAGGCCAGTTGCAGTGGTAGGGACCGAGAGCCACACGAGTGCTCCAGGTAGGAACGTGGGTGCAGAAGTGTTGGTCTCACCGCGGATGCTTTTCTGCCGCTCTTGGTCTTGCGTAGTAAAGGTCTTGGCAAGCTCGCGACACTCCTCAGCAAGTCTGGCTGTGGCAGAAATAGGCGCACACTCAGATCGATCCGGCTTGTATGGAAGGATTGTGTCGATTGTGTGCGACGGGTGCCTGCCGTATAATAGGAAAAATGGTGAGAAACCAGTGGTGCTTTGAGGGGCGGTATTATAGGCGTAGGTGACGAAAGGTACAATGGAATCCCAATTTGTGTGATCGGCGGCGACATACATCGAGAGCATGTCTCCGAGCGTGCGGTTAAAGCGTTCCGTGAGCCCATTCGTCTGCGGATGGTAAGCAGTAGTTTTGCGGTGAACAACGTTGCACTCTTTGAGGATGGCTTCGACGACTTCCGACAGGAAGACACGGCCTCGATCGCCGAGCAGCTCCTGGGGTGGACCGCGGCGCAGCATGAAGCGGCGGAGCAGAAACGAGGCTACATCGCGCGCTGTAGCCGCTGGGAGGGCGGCAGTTTCGGCGTATCGCGTAAGGTGGTCTACAGCGACGATGGCCCAGCGGTTACCAGCCGAAGTCAGAGGGAGTGGCCCATACAAATCGATGCCAACGCGCCCAAACGGCCGGTCAGGGCAAGGTAAAGGTTGCAGACCTGCTGGTGACTGGTGCGTTGAAGTTTTGCGGCGCTGACAATCGATACAGGAGCGAACGACCTTCTGCACGTAGCGGTACATGCCTCGCCAAAAGTACCGTTGGCGAATGCGGTGGTATGTTTTCGATACCCCAGAGTGCGCACACTGCGGATCAGCGTGGAACGATTCGCATATTTCAGAACGCAGACTGCGGGGTATTACTAGTAGCCACTGGCGGCCGTCGGCGTTGTAATTGCGTCGGTGGAGGAGGTCGTCGCGAATGGCGAAATGGTGGGCTTGACGACGCAACGCGCGAGTGGATGGTGTTGCCGAAGGATCAGTGAGCAAGTCTAGCAGTGAAGCGATCCATTGATCCTTGCGCTGTTCGGTAGCGACAGCGTGAACGTCGATGGAACAAACGGCATTGTGAGACATTGAGCTGTGGGTATTGTCGTCAGAAAAGGGGGAGCGCGAGAGTGCATCGGCGTCAGCATGCTGGCGTCCGTTGCGGTACAGCACGCGGATATCGTAGTCCTGTAGGCGAAGTGCCCAGCGGGCGAGGCGGCCTGATGGATCCTTCAATGATGACAACCAGCAGAGTGCATGGTGGTCGGTGATGACATCAAATGGGCGACCATACAAATAAGGTCGGAACTTCGTAAGGGCCCAGATGATCGCCAGGCATTCCTTTTCGGTGACGGTGTAATTGGTCTCGGCTTTGGTGAGCGTACGACTTGCATATTCCACGACATATTCAGGGAACCCTGGTTTGCGCTGCGCAAGGACAGCGCCAAGGCCAACACCGATGGCGTCTGTGTACACCTCTGTAGGTGCCGTAGAGTCGTAGTGGCGTAGTATGGGAGGCGACGTCAACAGACGACGAAGCTTCGCGAAAGCGTCGTCGCACTCTGACGACCATGAAATGAGGGACCCGTTACTTCCGAGGAGCTTCGTCAGCGGCGATATGACGGTCGCGAAGTTTCGAATGAAGCGCCGAAAGTAGGAACACAGTCCTACGAAACTGCGCAGTTCTTTGACGGACGTAGGTTTGGGGAACTCGGTCACGGCCCGAAGCTTGGCTGGATCTGGAAGAATACCGTCCTTGGACACGACGTAACCGAGTATTGTCAGCTGCCGTGCTGCAAATCGGCACTTCTTTAGATTCAGTTGTAGACCGGCGTCGCTCAAACGCATCAAAACATGCCGCAGGCGTTGAAGACGCGTGGAGAAGTCCAGAGCGAAAACAACGACGTCGTCGAGGTAGCACAAGCATGTGTGCCATTTCAGGTTGCGCAGAACGGTATCCATCATGCGCTCAAAGGTGGCAGGCGCATTACACAACCCAAACGGCATGACGTTGAATTCGTACAAGCCGTCGGGCGTGACAAAGGCGGTCTTCGGTCGAGCGTCATCAGCCATGGGTACTTGCCAGTACCCTGAGCGCAAATCGAGAGATGAAAAGAATTCTGCTCCTTGCAGGCTGTCAATCGCGTCGTCTATTCGCGGTAGTGGATACACGTCCTTACGAGTGATCTTGTTGAGTCGTCGGTAGTCCACACAGAACCGCACAGAACCGTCCTTCTTCGCAACAAGAACGACAGGAGACGCCCAGGGGCTGTTAGAGGGTCGAATAACATCTCGTCGAAGCATGTCGTCGACTTGCTCGTTGATTACACGGCGTTCTGTGGGAGATACGCGATATGGACGTTGCCACAGTGGCGGCTGGGCGCCAGTGTCGATGCGATGCCTAACGGCGGAAGTGCGGCCGAGAGAAGTTTGAGCGACATCAAAAGAACAGCGAAATTCGTCCAATAGGCCCAGAAGCTGGGAGCGCTGGACCGGTGTAAGGTCGTCAGCAATGGAGGAACCAAAGACATCAGCGGGTGATGAACCAGACGTCGAAACAGCGCCGAGCGTACTGGAACTGTGGCAGTGCATTTCATCTGGTTCGTCCATAACTTGTGCGTCTTCGAGGGGTTCCACGCTGCCGAGACATTCCCCTCGGACCAACGCAACGCTGTACGGAGATGGGTTGACAACAAAAATTGACGTACTGCCCTGAGTGACCTGCACGGTCGCGAAAGGCACCAGCATGCCTTTCATCGTGCAAACACGGTCAGATGGCGAGAGCAGTGCAACGGTGTCGGAGAGACTGGCGCAGTACACTGACACCGCCGTGGACGAGTTTGCAGGCACCTTGGTGTAGTCTTTGACAAGTACCTTGCCCGCAGCCGATGGACTGTCTGCCGGCGCCAATTCAGAGAATGGTGAGAGCTCTATTTCGGCTGGTGCGCAATGAATGACGGCGTCATGGCGGGAGAGAAAATCCCATCCTAGGATGACGTCGTGAGAGCAGGCAGGAATTATGATCAATTCGACGGCGTACAGAGCATCCTGAATAATGACGCGAGCTGTGCACACCGCTGTTGGGTGAATACTTTGGGCGCTGGCTGTACGGAGGGAGAGCCCGGAAAGCGGCGTCGTCACTTTTCGCAGTAGTCGGCTAAACTTGGCTTCCATAACGGATACGGCGGCTCCAGTGTCGATAAGGGCAGATGCGCGAACACTGTCCACAAATACGTCAATCACGTTCGAGGGGCTTCGCTGAGGGCTTTCGCAGTTCGATAGCGTCGCAGTCCTTGCCTCGTGGACTGCGACGACTAGTTTTCCTGGTCGTGTGAGCCCGAACGTGGCCGCATCGGCGACAGTGAGCGACGTCGTGGAGACGGTGAACGGCGGGTAGATGGTGCGGGGCGGGACGTCGGTGACATAGGCGGCGCTTGGTCATAATAAGGGCTGCTTGATGAGCTGGTCAGGGTTGATGCGACCCGAAGCGGCTGCACGCGATTGCAGTAGCGTGCGACGTGACCGGCGCAACCGCACGCAAAGCAAATGGGGCGGTTGTCGGAAGTGCGCCAGCGGTTCGCGGGTCCCATCCATGTCGCAGAACGGGATGGACGAGGCGGCTGCTGATATGAGTGCGTTGTGGGCAGCAGTCGGGGCCTGGGGACGACGTCGACGTATGTAGGCGGCACAGCCGCGTCGAAGGCCTGTGGTCCGACGACGGCTTCGGCGTAACTCCGCGGGCCAGTCACAGGAATCGCTGGGGGCGGCCTGGCTACAGCTTGCGCGTAGCTTGGTGGTGCAGGCACTAGAGGCGGCTGGTGGTATTCGGGAATGACCTCTGCGATTTCTTGCTGAATCGCTCGGCGGAGAGGAGGCAGAAGTGTAGTTGGCGGCTGGTCAACATGCTGCGGTGGAGTGAAAGCCAGTAGAGAGACCTGGCGGGCAATTTCCTCACGCACGAACGACTTGATTTCGGCGAGCAAGGTGGAGTGGTCAGGAATTGCCGACAAGCCTGCGAGATCAGCATCGCGTGATGGCGGTCGACGTGTCATCAAGCGCTGCCGGCGCAGCTCCTCGTAGCTTTGGCACAGGGTAATGACCTCGGCCACTGTGCGAGGGTTTTTGGCCAGCAGCATGGTGAAGGCATCGTCGTCGATGCCTTTCAGAACATTCCTGATTCTGTCAGACTCCGACATGCTCGCGTCGGCTTTCTTGCACAGGTCAAGGATGTCCTCGATGTAGCTCGTGAACGATTCCCCTGCCTGCTGAGCTCGTTCACGTAAGCGCTGTTCGGCTTGAAGCTTACGAACGGCAGGGCGGCCAAACACGTTGACGATGGCGGTCTTGAAATCGGACCACGTCGGGAAATCGGATGCATGGTTGTTGTACCACATGCCTGCCACACCCGCGAGGTAGAAAACCAAGTTGGTCAGCTTGCCTGCTTCGTCCCATTTATTGGGGACACTCACACGCTCGTAGATCGCGAGCCAGTCCTCGACGTCGGTGCCATCCGCGCCGGTGAAGACAGGAGGGTCGCGGATACGGGGGACACCGGGACAAGCGGTCGGGGCAGGAGGCGGCGTTTGCAGAGCGGCGTCTTGCGGCATGGTAGATGGCACGGTACGGGATCGGAGCTCCAGGGGCATCGAATGGAAACCGAAGTTGTGGTGACGGTACAGCACTCTCCACCACTTTGTAAAGGCGTTTATTGACGGCTGGATTGACGGCGACGATGCACAACAGTCACGACGAAGCGCAGACTCTCACGAGCACGAGCACGAGGGGCGTGCTCTCCGAGAAGAGGCGAAGAGGGCAACCCACTAGAAGGGGTCGGAGAGGACGACCCACTTCAGAGTTCCAATAAGCTTCGCTACACAATGCACGTTCCCCACAATTGCTAATGGTCACGTCTGAATAACTTTTTCTGCATGCCGTTCGTTGAATTAAGGATGCGCAATGTGACTATTTCTGTTCGCTTGTAAAATGTAAATCACAGATGGCAAAATTACATCTTAACAGTACTTAAACTACATAATTATTTACTTTTCTAAAATTTCCTAAATGCAATTAATCGTCATGAGCATCAGCTTGAAGGTGCCCTTTGCAGGCCAACGGCCTCTCCCACGTTTCGCCAATCAACCCGGCCCTGTTCTAACAGAGGTAACCGCCTCTCTACTTAGGAGAGGTAATGATTGCGAAGCAGAACCATGAGACTGAAGTAACTATAAAAAAAGAATGGGCGAAGGCGCAAATGGCAGGCATTCTGAATCATGAATGGTCGTTTACCACTCTCACTCAAGGGAAAGGTACATAACAGCTGCGTCTTACAGGTACTTGCCTGTGCAGAAGAAACCTGGACGTTTACAAATAGGGTTCAACTTAAATTGAGGACAACGTAGCGAGCAATGGAAAGTAAAATTATAGGTGTAACCTTAAAGGACAAGAAGAGAGCAGAGTGGACATTTCAGTCAAAATCGAAAAAAAAATGGACAAGCGCAGGGCATGTTGCGCGTACGGAAGATAACCGCTGGTCATTTAGGGTAGCAGAGTGGACTTCAAGGGAAGGCAAGCAGGCTAACGGGCGGCTCGAAGGGGAGTGTGTAGATGAAATTAAGAATTATGCGGTGATAGCGTGGAAGCAGCAAGCACAGTAACTGTAATTAAATCACATTAAAAATCACATTTGGCAGAAAGTAGTGACATTGCATAAGTATTGATTTTCAAAAGCAATGAAATTACATTGAAATTACATAAAGAAAAGCTCATCATTCATGCACTACGGATGTAGAGTTTTTTTAGAACACGTATACATTGACATCTGAGCTATTTTTCCGACGATTGAGGTTCGGGACTCAGACTATGTCGTGCTTGTTGATTTTAATTTCTGTTTGGTTATTTTTATGTCATAAAGGAAGCAGACCTGCTCTATAATGGCAAAAAGTAATTCCAAAATAACGAGAAATTTTCCTTAAGTGACTTGCTAGACGTAATTCATAAAATTATCGTCACTACACCATAATGTAATTCAATTACTGTAATTTCGTTACTTGAGTGCCATTACTGTCAAGTCTGACGCAAATATAGCTGATTCATTTGATTGGCTTCTACGAAGAGCAGTGTGCCTACGAGGAAAGACGACGGAAGCAGCAAGGGGAACGTGAAGAGCTCCAGCGGGCACCTCGTTACAACCGAAAACAATAAAATAACACAAATGATCAAGGGCCTTCGTATTTTGATATAAGGCGGCTTCTAATGCCCCTGAAAACATATCCTCACAGCAGTTCACTTGTTTTTACAAGTGAAGCCGGGTTTAGAACGGTAGTCACACGAAAATTTTCGATTGTCATTTATTTATGCCCAATGAAATGAATAACTCAAGAGCCTACAAAATATACGGGAAAGCGTGAATTCGCCCTGAAAAATTAAGTACAACACGTTTTTAAAATCTAGTTTCACTTACAGCACCCTGACGTCACAGCATGGTGTGAGCTTCTCGTCACGTGTTCGTGGAAGATATCGTGACGTTTCCACGGCAGCTCCACTCAGTGGCTCCGTTAGCGACACACAAGGGGTCATTATGGATAGTTTTGTGCCTGGCATCATCATCGTTGTTTAAAGGGGACAGGAAACGCGATATCGGCGGAGAACTAGAAGCAGCAAAAACAGAAAATCTTTCACGGGTTAGGCTTTCTCATAATGCAAAATATCTTGAACATGACCACAAAAGAAATTGGTATTATCATTTCTTTTCCGCTTCGTACACAACACAGGTTTACTTTCGAGGACTACATGCGGCAGCGTAGTGAAAACGTGTGAGCGCAGGCTCTGGAGAGTAGGCTGTGCTGCTACAGAAAGTTGTCGCACGGTATAGAACAAATGGCAGACCGTCCAGTGTGTTTTCAGCATCTAACGCTCAACACCAGACAAGCACCGATTGACAACTGATGAGCACAGGCGCTGTCTTCGTCGGCTTTCCCTCTGCGATTATCTTGTGTTTTGCGCAAGAGGATAAAAAGGAATATGCCAACAATATTAAGCTTACGTTTTCAAGCTACTATCAGTCTGTCGCGAGTCTGCGTTAGGCCGCTTTGGTTATCTGGGAAATTAGATAGTACCTATGCCATTAAGCGTTTTCATTTTCCTTTTAGAGAGAAAGCTGTTACGAGATCGCAACAACAGCCGCTTTTGCGGCCGTAGTTTTCCGCCGCCGCAGCTGGCCGGTGTACGTAACCGCTATGCGCGAAATAGGAAAACAAAACGAAATGGAAAAAAAATATCCAGGATGGAACACGTCACTGCTCCTCACTTTCACTGCTCTTTCCCACCAATTGCTATACTGTACTAGTGTTACCCCGTCACCTCCTCTTTTCCTTCGTTCTCTCCCTTGAGTCAGTCCTCGTCACCCTAACTTCTCTCTCCCACCCACTTGCTATTCTATGCTATGCTCCTTTCTTGGCTCGGCCTACCTTGGCATAGCTAGGCTATGCTCCACCGGTCTTAGCGTGACTCCTCTTCGCTCAACCGGTTAATGCGGGACAACAACGCAATTTCGCCAAGCCAGAACCGCTTCGTGTTAAAACTCGCGTCGAACGAGAGTCGACGCGAAAGTTGGAGTCGGAAATAGGGAGAAATATATATATATATATATATATATATATATATATATATATATATATATATATATATATATTGTGAGACGACGTCAGGTACGACGGAACGATTGTTGTATTTACAGCAAAGGCGGGCGAACCAAAAACCGAACACCGGCGATCCAACACGATCACGATGATCACGATGATTTGTATGCACAAGTGAAGATGATGACCGACACAGTCAGCGCTCACACTATTTTCCCCCTTCACGAAAGCTGTCAGTAAGACGTCCATTTAGTAAGGGTACGAACGCTGGATATAGGGCTTCAGGCGAGACACATGGGTGATCTCGGTACCGCGACGGCGGCGGTCCGAAGCCGAACTAACAGGAGCGACGCGATAATTCACCGCAGACGCTCGTTCAAGCACGGTGTAAGGGCCCAGGTGTCTGTGAACGAATTTTCCACAGAGCCCCGGTGTGCGAACAGGTGTCCAGAGGAGCACTTCGTCGCCTGGGTGGAAAGACACGACTCTACGTGTCTCATCACAACGAACTTTCCTCTTGGCCTGAATGGCAGAGGTGTTGGCGCGAGCAATTTCATGGCAGCGGGCGACGCGGGCTGCGAACTCTTCTGGAAGGGACGCTGATGGGACAGAGGGCGCGGAGAAGAAGCTGGTGTCCAGAACAAAAGACGGTGCACGCCCTACACGAGGAAAAACGGGCTATAGCTTGTAGTGCGTTGTATGGCCGTATTGTAGGCAAACGTGACGAAAGGCAGTATTGTGTCCCAGTTCTTGTGATCGGGCTGAACATACATAGAGATCATGTCGGACAAAGTTCGGTGAAAACGCTCGATGAGACCATTTGTCTGCGGGTGATATGCCGAGGTGGTCTTATGAATGGTGTCAGAGGCCTGTAGGACTTCAGCGAGGACATGAGAAAGAAACGTCTTGCCACGGTCACTAAGGAGAAAACGCAGGACAAAGTCGGGGACTTCGGAGGCAGCACCAGAAGGAAGAGCTGCCGTCTCAGCGTAGCGAATTAAGTGATCTACGGCAGTAACGATCCAGCGATGACCGGCGGGTGTAAGCGGAAGAGGTCCGTATAAGTCTATGGCCACGAACTCGAAGGGAGCGGACGGGCACGGCAGAGGTTGTAAAGGGCCGGCGGGAAGAGATGTCGAACGTTTTCGGTGCTGGCAGGATGAACAGGACTCGACGTACTTGGAAACACTAGTGGAAAGGCCAGGCCAGAAGCAGCGAGTCTTGATGCGATCGTAGGTTTCATGAAAACCTAAGTGGCCAGCCGTCGGGTCGTCGTGAAAGGCTTCTAAAACTTGGAGTCGAAGTGAGCGAGGGATGACTGGGACCCATCGGTTACCGAGAGGATGGTAAATGTACCGAAGGAGCGCTCCATCGTGAAGTTTGAAACGCGCGAGCTGTCGTCGTAAGCGGCTGTCTGCACGTTAGAGCGCGGCGAGGTCTGCGGACTGAAGCAAGTCATCTGGCGCAGTGGACTTGATCGGACTAAGGCTGGTCATCGGCATGGTCGCTTCGCTGAGAGGTTCCACACAGGAGGTAGGTGGGTCATGGTTATTTTGCGACAGCGGACAATGCGACAAAGCGTCGGCATCTTGGTGTTTGTTACCCGACCTGTATGTGACAATGTAGTCATACTCCAGGAGTCGGAGCACCCAACGGCCGAGGCGTCCTGACAAGTTCTTCAGAGAGGACAACCAACAGAGCGCATAATGGTCTGTCACGATCGTAAAACGGCGGCCGTACATATAAGGGCAAAACTTTTGCAGAGACCACACGATGGCCAGACATTCTGGTTCAGTGATGGTGTAATTCCGTTCAGCTGGAGAGAGAGTGCGACTCGCGTAAGCCACTACTTGCTCTTGCGAAGTCTGGTCAAGCTGCAGCAGGACAGCGCCGATTCCATGCCCACTTGCGTCAGTGTGTAAGATAGTAGGTGCTGTGGGATCGAAATGGCGAAGAAGTGGCCCTGACGTGAGGCATCGCTTGAGGGTCTGGAAAGCAGCTTCACAGTCGTCCGTCCAAACGAAGGATGCACTTGTGGTCAGAAGTTTGTGAAGAGGTGCTGCGATAGTGGCGAAATCACGGACAAACCGGCGGAAGTACGACGCTAAGCCGAGGAAGCTGCGAAGGTCCTTTAGCGTAGTGGGTTTAGGAAAGTGCAAGACAGCGGCCACCTTGTCAGGATCAGGTTCAATACCAAGCTTGCTGACGACGTGACCCAACACTTTGATGCTGCGGCTCGCAAACCGACACTTCTTGGTATTGAGCTGGAGACCGGCTTTGGCTAGATACGTTAGTACCTCGTCTAGACGTTCTAGGTGTTGTGAGAAGCTGGACGCAAAGATGACGACGTCGTCCAGGTAACAAAGACAGGTCTTACATTTTAAGCCCCGCATACCGTGTCGATCATTCGCTCAAATGTGGCTGGGGCATTGCAGAGCCCAAAAGGCATCACATTAAATTCGAAGAGGCCATCAGGTGTAGCAAATGCGGTCTTCTCTTTATCAGACTCGTGCATCGGGATCTGCCAATAGCCAGATCGCAAGTCGAGGCTTGAAAAGTATTCAGCGCCCTGTAAGGTGTCAAGGGCATCGTCAATCTGAGGCATAGGATATACATCCTTCCGGTAATTTTGTTTAGTGCCCTGTAATCAACGCAAAATCGTACGGACCCGTCCTTTTTCTCAACTAGGACAACAGAAGACCAAGGGCTTGCTGAAGGCCTGATAACGTTGCGTGCGAGCGTGTCATTGACTTGTTCCTCGATAACCTTGCGCTCTGAAGACGACACACGGTAAGGGCGACGGCGAATGATACGAGACCCATCTGTGTCTATACGAGGAGAGGCCGCCGTAGTTTGACCCAAGCCATCCGAAAAAACGTCAAAACAAGCTTGGTGTTTCGTTAAAATGGCCAATAAGTCATGGGTTTGGGTTGGAGTCAGATCGGTACTCAAAGTGGCCTTGAGAGCATTAGATGAACCTCCCGCGGGCATACACTTTGCGATTGACGAGGAAGGCGATACAGTGACGACCCATACCGGTGCTGTGTCGATAAGGCTGGCAACAGTGGACCCCTCAGACAGGAGTTGCGTCTCTGATGTCGTGTTGTAGGCGGTGAGACTGGCATGACCACGTGAAAACCGCACTAGACAACAGGCGAATGCGATTCCTCGAAAAATACACCTCTGATCAGAGACAACCACTGCGTCACCGTCTATAGTATCTCTTGATTTGATTGTAAGAATACGTTCTTGGGCTGGAGGCAGTACAAAATCCGAAGCTGCGACAAGGTGAGGCGACGAGAAATCGTAAGCACTAGAATGCTCGGTGTCCGTAATGTAAATAACGGGCGGACCACACGAAATGACAGCGGAAGCAGCTGACAGGAAGTCCCAGCCTAATATAATCTCGTGAGCACACGAAGAAAGTACAGCAAGCTGAATATGATGGCGAATTCCGTCGATCAGAACACGAACAGTGCACTGTCCAATAGGGCAAATTGGATTGTCGTTGGCGCCACATAACACCGGACCAACATACGGAGTTTGCACTTTCCGTAGACGACGGCATAATTTGCGATGACTGACCGAGATAGCGGCTCCAGTGTCTACGAGGGCGTCCGCCAAAATACCTTCCACACATCCAGTCAGTAAATTTGCAGGGCGCGCAGGAGGAATTATTGCGTTTAGACGACGAGCAGTTTCCCCTCCAAAAACTGACGAGCAGTTTCCCCTCCAAAAAGTGGCTGTCGAGAGGCGTCGGGGCAGAATGTAAGGGCGAAGAAGTATGGCGGAAGGGCGACGGTGAACGACGGCGGGGTGAGCGGGAAGGACGAGGGTCGCCGTGGGACAAAGGAGGAGAAGGCGAGCGTTGTGACGAGGGAACGTAGGGATCGGACCTCGGAGTAAAATCTCTCTCGTAGGAAGAATATCCTCGTCGTTCATCTTGCTGGCGCCGGCGGCAAAAGCGGGAGATATGTCCTCGTATGCCACAGCAGAAACAGATGGGGCGTGCAGGGCGCCAAGGAGCGGAGTGCTGTTGTGCTGGTGCCTTGGCTGCCATCGCGGCCAAGTGGTCGTATACGACGTCCGCAGGCGCAGGTGGAGTTGGTACCGGAAGCCGTGATAGAACTTCGGCATATGAAGGCGCATGGAAAGCCGCAGGAGACGGGGCACGTGCGACGCTCGTCATTAAGGCCAGTTCATCCTTGATGAGTTCCCGCAGATTAAAAGGAGGAGGAGAGCGGACGGATGAAGTAGCTGGGCTGCCAGGAACAATGCCGTGAAGTTCCTCTCTGACAATGGTGCGGATGAGGGCGCGCAGTTCATGTTCTCCAGTAAGGCGAGAGTCACAGGAGGCGTGTGGAAGGCGCATTGAGTCGAGTGCGTCCAGGCGTTGGCACGTCGTATAGATGTCCTGAACCGAAGTTGGGTTCTGGATGACAAGAGCATTGAAGGCGATAGAGTTGATGCCTTTCAGTACATTACGAATGCGATCGGCCTCGGGCATGTCACTTTGGGCACGGCGGCAGAGAGCCAGAACGTCTTCAATGTACGACGTATACGATTCGTCGGGTCCCTGGATGCGAGTAGCGAGCTTCTGTTTCGCTACCTCAGAGCGTCCTGCAGACGTGCCGAAGATCTGACGCAGCTGCACCGTGAATGCTGACCAATCAGGAAAGTCGCTTTCGTGGTTATGGTACCACGTCTTCGCGACCTCCTTGAGGTAAAAGGGAACATAGCGCAGCTTGTGTGCCTCGTCCCAATAATTACAAGCACTGGTCCTGTCGTAGTTGTCCAGCCATTCTTCTACGTCCTCACCGCGAAGGCCGGAAAATACTGGAGGGTCTCGCTGCGATGTACTCACGGTGTACCGAGGGCCAGCAGGCTGAGCGGGCGCGGCAGGGGCGGTAGGAAGTGCGTCGTTTTGTGCCATGGATGTTGTTGGCAAGCACAGTCGTCGACCAGACCAGAGCTCCAGGGGTGCCCGGTATAGCAAGAGGACATGGGAATCAAAGCACGCTCCACCACTTGTGAGACGACGTCAGGTACGACTGTTGTATTTACAGCAAAGGCGGGCGAACCAAAAACCGAACACCGGCGATCCAACACGATGATGATGATCACGATGATTTGTTTGCAGAAGTGAAGATGATGACCGACACAGTCAGCGCTCACAATATATATATATATATATATATATATATATATATATATATATATATATATACTACATGTTTAACTTGGTCATACTTTGATGTCACCCCGGCTAGTCAACGTTCGTTGAGCCTACAGAGTTGGACAATATTTGCAGACATTTGCATACGGCAACCCCGTGCAATAACAAATGGCGAATTATCTGCTGCCACTTGTCTTCGTTAGCAGTTACTTGGTAGCGCTATTATGGTCTTACAAGCAGCTGGCGTTCTCTGTAGTTCCGTACTAATTAACTGCCTTTCAACAATGTACGCGACGATTTGGCTTTTGTGAAGGGACTTGTTTCTGCTTGCGCTGCCTTTATAATGAGGATGATCGTTGATACGCAGTGCTATTTCATTCCGTACTAGTGTATTACTGCGAAACGTACACATCGTGTTCGTGTTTTCGTCGTTTTATAACAGCGGAGCTTCCTAAGCCGGGCGTAACGTGTGATCCATGGACGGGAAAAACCTCGCCGAATGGTGACGTCACTCCCTGAACACGGGCGTATCTGGTGGGACGGCACGCGCTGCCGCCCAACGGAAAACATGAACTCTCGCGCGCTCTTTTCGTACTCTTCTACATCGTCGTCGTCTTCTTCACCATCTTCATCGCTCCGAGAACACGTGCGTCCATATGTCGCGGTATGCAATAACTCTGATGAACAAGACAAGTAGAGAGAAGAGAAAGAAAAAGAGATAGAGGCGGAGAAATACAGAGAGAGAGAGAGGAGGAAGAAAAGAAATAGAAAAAATATACACCAACTCCCACTAAAGGGAACCATGCGGAAAGGCGAAGCAGCGCTGGGCGTTCACTTATGTTTCCACTTTGTTCCATTTGTATGTTTCAGTGTACGTTTCATTTGTGTGTGGAGTTGTGTATATGTTGTGTACCGTATATGTTATCCCCACAGTTCGTTTCCGTTGCGCCTCGGCTTCGCGTTGCCTCGCAGCTTCGAGATTCGCTTGCCGGCGTTACTGTTTACGTTCAGCTTCGCGAGCGTCCATAGCGCCATTGCGAAGGAGAGTGCAGCGCTTGCCGGCGTTGCCGTTTACGTTCAGCTTCGCGAGCGTCCATAGCGCCGTTGCGGAGAGTGCAACGTTAGCGAGCGCGCGAGCGCACAGCTGTGGCGAAAAGAGAGAAATGGGAGAGGAGAAACGAAGCGGAGGCAGCGCTCACATCACATCATCCACCCCACCTCCTCGCTCTCACGCGAGCAGAGGAGGGAGAGTTGGCGCATACGTGTGGGGGAGCGGACGCGTGAGGGAACGACGGACACGGCTTCGATGAAAAGCTGCTTCGCATCTCAAAAGAAAGTGAAAAAATCCGGCAGATCCCACGCACTGTGGGAATCGGTGTAATGCGAAGCAGCCAGCAAAGAGCAGCATACATCGCCTTGTTTGTCTTTGAGCCAAATGAAATCATTCATGCCATGGCATCAAGTCCACCATATATCGCATGTTTGCCATGCACGCATGCATGCACAATCTAGTATACACCATGCAGATGAAACGCACATTCTGGTATATACAATGGCCTGTCGTTTACGTTCATCACGCACTCGTGTCATGTCATACCAATCTTGGTATATATCCAGTTAACAAAACGGCCGGAAGCGCACCATGACAGTGGCATGTAAATCATACCGTACATGACATGCATAACATGACTCGCATGTTAAGACCTCTCATTTATCTTCGTCATACAGTCACATCTCACAATACCAATTTTGGTGTATATCAAACGAGCGAAATGGCCGCGAGTGCACCATGAGTATAGCATGTAAATCATGCCATACATGACATGCATATCATGGGTTTTCATATTACCACCTGTCACTAATGTTCATCATACAGTCACATCGCGCAATACCAGTTTTGGTGTATGTCAAGCTAGTGAAACGGCCGCGAATGCACCATGAGGGTGGCATGTAAATCATGACATACATGGCATGGTTTTCATGTTACCATCTGTCATTCATGTTCATCATACAGTCACATCGCGCAATACCAATTTTGGTGCATATCAATATAGCGAAACGGCCACGAGTGCGCCATGAGCACGGCATATAAATCATGTCGTACATGTCATGCATGTCATGATTTCCATGTTACTACCTTCCATTTACGTTCGTCATGCAGTCGCGTCGCGCAATACCAATTTTGGTGCATATCAAGCTTGCGATACGGCCCCGAATGCACCATGAGCGCGGCATGTAAATCATGACATACATGACATCATGTCATGGTTTTCATGTTACCACCTGTTATTCAGGTTCATCATACAGTCTCGTCGCGCAATACCAATTTTGGTATATATCAAGCTAGGAAAACGGCCGCGAATGTATCATGAGTGTGGCTTGTAAATCATGTCCTACATGACCTGTATGTCATGATATCCATGTTACCACTTCTCATTTACATTCGCCATGCAGCCGCATCGCGCAATACCAATTTTGATGTATATCAAGCAAGCGAAACGGCCACGAGTGCGTCATGAGCACGGCATGTAAATCATGTCGTGCATGTTATGCATGTCATGATTTTCATGTTACCACGTCTTATTTACGTTCGTCATGCAGTCGCGTCGCGCAATACCAATTTTGGTGTATATCAAGCAAGCGAAACGGCCACGAGTGCGCCATGAGCACGGCATATAAATCATGTCGTACATGTCATGCATGTCATGATTTCCATGTTACTACCTTCCATTTACGTTCGTCATGCAGTCGCGTCGCGCAATACCAATTTTGGTGCATATCAAGCTTGCGATACGGCCCCGAATGCACCATGAGCGCGGCATGTAAATCATGACATACATGACATCATGTCATGGTTTTCATGTTACCACCTGTTATTCAGGTTCATCATACAGTCTCGTCGCGCAATACCAATTTTGGTATATATCAAGCTAGGAAAACGGCCGCGAATGTATCATGAGTGTGGCTTATAAATCATGTCCTACATGACCTGTATGTCATGATATCCATGTTACCACTTCTCATTTACATTCGTCATGCAGTCGCATCGCGCAATACCAATTTTGATGTATATCAAGCAAGCGAAACGGCCACGAGTGCGTCATGAGTACGGCATGTAAATCATGTCGTGCATGTTATGCATGTCATGATTTTCATGTTACCACGTCTCATTTGCGTTCGTCATACAGTCGCTTCGCGCAATACCAATTTTGGTGTACATCAAGCTAGCGAAGAACCGACATTTGGGCGAGTTGGATTGCGTTAAACATGATGAGTGGTTTTCAGCGCAAACGACGAATACACAGAGAAGAAGGAACACGAACACCAGCGCTGTCTCACAACTAACTTTATTAGCAACAAAATCACACATTTTAAAGCACGACCTATCCCACGTGGGCGCACGTCGATGATGCCATATCAACGATACAGCACAGTAGTTACACCTTTGAATATGTACTGTATCGCTGATATGGCATCATCGACGTGTGCCCACGTGGGATAGGTTGTGCTTTAAAATGTGTGATTTTGTTGCTAATAAAGTTAGTTGTGAGACAGCGCTGGTGTTCGTGTTCCTTCTCTGTGTATTCGTCGTTTGCGCTGAAAACCACTCATCATGATCGAGCTAGCGAAGCGGCCGCGAATCCATCATGAGCGTGGCATGTAAATCATGACATACATGACATGCATGTCATGGTTTTCATCTTACCAACTGTTATTCATGTTCTTCATACGGTCACATCGCGCAATACCAATTTTCGTGTATATCAATCTACTGAAACGGCCGCCAGCGCACCATGAGCGTGGCATGTAAATCAGGTAGTACATGACTTGCATGTCATGATTTTCATGTTATCACCTCTCACTTACGTTTGTCATACGGTCGTGTCGCGCAATACCAATTTTGGTGTATATCAATCTAGCGAAACGACCGCGAGTGCGCCATGAGCGTAGCATGTAAATCATGTCGTACATGACATGCATATCATGATTTTCATGTTACCACGTGTCAGTTATGTTCGTCATACAGAAATGTCTCGTCATACCAGTTTTCGTATATATCCCTTCACTTAAACGGCCGCGAGCGCCCCGAGACCATGTCATGTAAATCATGCTGTGCATGACATGCGCGTCATGATTTGCATGTTAGGGCCTGTCATTATGTTCGTCATAAACTGTTGTCACGCCGTACCAGTTTTGGTATCTATGAAATTAACGGAACGGCCGCAAGAGCCCAAAGGCCGTGGAATGTAAATCATGCTGTTCATGACATGCGTGTCATGATTTTCATGATATGACCTGTCATTTATGTTCGTAATAAGGCCATGTTATGACACACCAATTTTGGTATACATCCGATTAACGAAACGGCCAGGAGAGGACCATGTCGTAGGCGGCTAGATAGATAGATAGATAGATAGATAGATAGATAGATAGATAGATAGATAGATAGATAGATAGATAGATAGATAGATAGATAGATAGATAGATAGATAGATAGATAGATAGATAGATAGATAGATAGATAGATAGATAGATAGATAGATACGCTCAAAGTCGCAGAAGTTCGCTAAGAAATGCTTCGCATTTAATAAATGGAAAGAAAGAAATAGAAATAGACTAAAAGACATACACAAAAACAGAGAGAAGAGACAAAAAGAAAGAAATAGAGGAAGAAAGACATAGAAAATTTGCAGAAGTTAGCAAAATAGCGACAGCCAAGACATCCAACGTGCCCATCAGCTCCGCTGCCTCTTTTGCACTGCGCCTCCAGTGACAGCTACGCTATTTCTTTTAAATGCGAATACATTTCTTAGTCGGGGGTTGTCCTGCGTCCCTGGCCGGCGTGCGCACAGGTGTTATCTCACCGCGCGCGCTCCTCCTAGCCCTTAGCAACAGCTGCGCCGCGCCTAGCGACCGGAGCAGGTGGTGAGCGGCGGAGGGTAAGGGAGAGGAGGAGCGCGCGGGCGTGTGATGGCGCTCGCATCGCGGGGCAGCGGAGGGTAAGGGAGAGGAGGACTGTACCCGGTGAGGCCGCTCGCAACGCGGAGCTCGCTCGGCGGAGAGAGAGCTCGGGCGCTCCTGCTCTCCTCGCTCGGGCATATATGTATCATGCAGGGAGCGCGCGCTTTGGTGTCTTGATAGCGATGGAAGGCGGTGAAGTCGAACTCTTACCATTATACTCGGCGACAGCTTTCCTTGACAGCACTGTGAAAGCTACAGAGCCGAACCGCCTGCATGCGCGCGCGCCAGGAAATTGTACCTGTTTTATTTTCTGATTCTAATAGTTACTTGGCCCGAATAAGTAAAACGTTCTTCATTATAAAGATAGAACAAGTATGAGAAGCTGTTCATGGAAAAGAAGTTATTGTACGCCTTAATTTTTTTCCTTTTTTTATTTCTTGGACGGCACCACGTTTTCCGCACGCCTGCTGCTTGCTCTTGCAGTAAACATGGCGTCCGCGGTGCCGGCGGTACCGTGTGCGGCCGCGAGCTCTCCTTTTAGTTCTCCGAGGAGGCTATACTCTTAAGTGTGGCAAGAAGTGGGTCTCCAAGCAAACGAAGCAGGTTATCTGCAACGTCTACGCTGGAGTAAGGCGCCGTCAGCCCGAGCTGTCGACGAATTCTGTGTGCCGGACTGTCGCCGAACTCAACGGAGGGAGTATGCGAACGGTAACACGAATCAAGGCTGAAGCTCTGCGGGCCCCACTTTCCTCTCCAAAGCGTAAGAAACTGGATTCCTCGGTCTAGGACGAAGCTGGGAAGCGCATGACCGCCAAGACGAGGCTGCTGCGGTACGACACGTTTGCATGTTGGCAGCATTGCGGCGCAAAGTGCACAGCTATTTCATGCGCAATGAACTGCCTACGGCCGAGAAGCTACGCAACGACGAGATCAGCGACACTGACATGGACATGCCGACGATCAGTACTCGCACGATGCAACGAATGCTGAACGACTTGGGGTTCCTCTTCCGAAAGAGAAAAAGAAATTCCGCATTGCTCGAACGAGACGACATCGTTGCTTGGCGTCGAAAGTACCTCCGTACAATCCGAGAATTGCGGAGGCAGCAGCGGTAAGTTGTTGCGTTCGTTTAATTTCTGCAAACATTCGTTGCGCGTGCTTGTTGTTAAAAGTGTAGACGCGAATGGTGAGCATGCGTGTGTACCTAATGGTGAGCGAAAACGAGAGGTATGCTTTGCATCAGTGATCGCCAAACGTGTGCTGTTGACGCGAGTGATCGAAAGCCTTACGCAATCCTAACTTCAGTCGCAGCGAAATTCTCCAGTAAAATAAGGTAGCCGTTCATGCTTGTGCTTGTAGGGTGGATAATAGTATCAGCCGAGGATGCGATGATCTGTGCCGAAGATGTAACTGATCGTTTCGCTACTGCTGAATTTCCCGTCGCATTGTTTGGGAAGATTTACTGCCTTTCCGTGTAGGAGCAAGGAATCCGAATGGCTTGAAGGAAATAATAGCTAATTTTATTCAGCGAATATACTGTGCACAAGATTGGGGATGTGGTTGCATTAGCTTTTATGAGCAGCCTGAAACATGTTTTGTAAACAATCGATTCAGTCTTTCTCAGGGGAAGTTTTGCCAGCTCATCTTTGTTATATGTATTCACATGGGTTTTGTCAGTGGATTCTTGGCGCTGTAACAGAGGCATAACTTTGAATCAAGGCCGCTGGTTTATTAATGGGCTGTTGCCAGTTAAAGTACGCTCTTAACTATACGACTGATTTCTTTTCCTTTACAGGAACATATACTACCTTGATGAGACCTGGGTAAACGCTGGCCACACTAAGGAGACTGTATGGACAGACACCAAAGTGATGTCCCGGCAAGACGCATTTCGTCAAGGCCTCTCAACAGGTCTCCGTGCACCCAGCGGTAAAGGAGGACGCCTAATTGTTTTGCATGCTGGCAGTGCGGAAGGCTTTGTTGATGGAGCCGCCCTAGTTTTTCGTGTCAAGAAGGGTGCTGGTGATTACCACGCAGAAATGGATGCTGCGCGTTTTCAAAAATGGTTTGTTGAACAGTTGCTACCGAACATCAAGCCACGCAGTGTGATTGTGATGGATAATGCGTCATATCACAGTGCTCAAGTTGAAAAGGTGCCAAGTTCATCATCAAGAAAAGCCGACATCCAGTGCTGGTTGAAATCGAAAAGTATCCCTTTTTCGGATGACCATCTGAAGAGCGAACTGCTGCAGCTCGTTAAGCAGAATAAGCACATGTTCCTTGCTTACCAGATTGACACACTTGCCAGCGCTGCCGGTCATGAGGTTGTGCGCTTGCCTCCTTACCACTGTGAGCTCAATCCAATAGAGCTCGTGTGGAGCCAGGTCAAAGGCTATGTTGCTTCAAAGAACACTGACTACAAGATCGATTCAGTCGAGAAGCTGTTGCTGGAAGGAATCGCAGGTGTGACCCCGCAGAACTGGTTCCGAGACTGCAATCACGTGATAAAGCTTGAGGATGAGACATGGGAGCGGGATGGCATTATAGACAGCCAAACAGAAAGTCTCATAATTTCTTTGGGCACAGATTCGAGTACTTCTGATGAGTCGAGCAGCTCTGACATGAGCGGAATTGATGAACTGCCATGAGCATCTCCATGTGTGCTTTTTCAAAGCTTCAACCAAAAGGTTGCACGCGTGCCTAACCAGAAACTGTGATATTGCTTGTGAGGTCCATTAGTCACTGCTATTTAGTTACTTTTTATTGCTTAATGACTTCATTTTAATTTATTCTGCTGATCTCTCTATGTTTCGCTGCACTTCGTGTATGTTCTGTTTACATTGCCGTGGTGTGATAATTGTTGGGATATTGTGTGCCAAAACAACGATGTGGTTATGCGACATGCCGTGCTAGAGGGTTGCAAGTTTTGACCATCCGGTGTTGTTTAACATGCACCGAAACATAAGTACACGGGCGTCTGGCATTTCTGATCCATCGAAATGCGACAGGCTCAAACCTGTGCGTTTTGTGTCAGCGGCCGTCACATCATCACAGCGGCTCTGATGTGATGATGTATCTCAGCCATGAACTTTTACATTATACGCTGCATCAGCGAAAACCACATTTCTTAGTTGAGGATTGAAGTGCTCAAAATTGTGTTCATTTTTCTGTGTGATGTCATGCCAGTAGTGCTTGATGCCTTGTTTCATAGCTGTCTCAATGGGACCTGATATGTGATACTGCTTCTTGTCATTGTTTTGTTTTTCAGTTACTCATTTCCTAATGTATTGTGCCATCTCACTCTTCGTTATCAATGTGTTCCTGCTCTTACCTATTTTGATTTGTTTATTATAAATGGTTCTTATGGCAAGCAATGCCAGCAAAGAGTTATGGTTATCACGTTCTGTGCCACAAGTCCAAAATTGTTATGTTGACATAGAGTTCCAGCAACGAGTTATGGTTATCATGTTCTGGTCACAAGTGCCAAATGTTATGTCGACATGGAGTGCCAGAAAAAAATTATGGCCATCACGTTCAGTGCCTCAAGTGCAAAAATGTTATGTTGACAGAGTTCCAGCAATGAGTTATGGTTATCATGTTCTGGTCACAAGTGCAAAATGTTATGTCGACATGGAGTGCCAGAAAAAAATTATGGCCGTATCACGTTCAGTGCCTCAAGTGCAAAAATGTTATGTTGACAGAGTTCCAGCAACGAGTTATGGTTATCATGTTCTGGTCATAAGTGCCAAATGTTATGTCGACATGGAGTGCAAGCAAAAAGTTATGGCTATCACTGATGTTCAGTGCCACAAGTGCAAAAATGTTATGTTGACAGAGTTCCAGCAACGAGTTATGGTTATCATGTTCTTGTCACAAGTGCAAAATGTTATGTCGACATGGAGTGCCAGAAAAAAATTATGGCCATCACGTTCAGTGCCTCAAGTGCAAAAATGTTATGTTGACAGAGTTCCAGCAATGAGTTATGGTTATCATGTTCTGGTCACAAGTGCAAAATGTTATGTCGACATGGAGTGCCAGAAAAAAATTATGGCCATCACGTTCAGTGCCTCAAGTGCAAAAATGTTATGTTGACAGAGTTCCAGCAACGAGTTATGGTTATCATGTTCTGGTCACAAGTGCAAAATGTTATGTCGACATGGAGTGCAAGCAAAAGGTTATGGCTATCACGTTCTGTGCCGCAAATGCAAAATGTTATGTTAATAATCATTCATGGTGTTTAACGTCCTGAAACCACGTTATGAATATGAGAGATGTCGCAGTGCAGGGCTCCGGGAATTTTGACCACCTGGGGTTCTTTAACGTGCCCCTAAATCTAAATACACGGGCCTCGAGAATTTTCCTGTATGTCTGTGATACAATAAAAGATATGAACTGTTTTATGCATACTTTATTTTTTTCTACCAATAACAATTCGTATTATAGACAATACCTGTTACATACTGCATGCACAGGGATGGAAAAAAAACACGGTTGATCCCTCCGTCATAGGAATCGGAAAACACGAAAGTTAAGCGTGCCATTAGAGAAGTAACTGAATGCTTACTGTACACTGATATAAGAGAGTTTGCACAATGTATATTGATGTGTGGCAGCGAATGGCGCCGTTTAACGTGTATGCACCCACTTTGATGATGGGTGGTACATCTCCATCCCGACGACTAACGTCCATGTTAAACAAACCCTTGTGGTAGCTGTTAACGGTGAAAGCGTAATCAGAGAACGAGGTGTGATAGCCAGAAGAGCGTCGCATATTGGACGCAGAACTTGGTCGCCATACCGCGGCATGTTAAAATGTAATTGGACACCACGGCCGGACTAGAGGAAAACGCAAAGCGCGTCGCGCCGCCCCGGTAGCCCGGCCGCAATTTTTCTCGGGGCGAGCGCGTGAGCATGGAACGCGGTGTTACAGCCAGGTGAGGCAGGCGCGCGTCGCACAGCTATTTTTGGTTTGTATTAGCGTGATGCTGAGCGAGGCCGACGCTTTTACGACGCTTGGGCAAAGGTCGCCACGTCGCGGTGTGTTAAGGCATTGACAAAATTCGACTTCTATTGAAAACGTGCCGAATGAGACGGACGCGTAACGCGTTGCAGGTGCTAGTCGCGGAGGCCACAGCAACGACGAATTACTTTACCTTACCACTCGCAGAGGTCAACACCACCCAGCCGACCGGGAGAGTGGTAGATATAAAAGGCGCGTTCGTAAAGCCTCCAGGGTCTGTGACCGTGGCGCAGTGGTTAGCGTGCCCGGTATCTATTGTTGCAGACCGAGCGGTCGTGGGTTCGATGCCCGTTGACGGTACCTTTTTTTCTTTGCCATCTGATTGTGTATATTTTTTGACGTCATTTCCGTGACGGAAATACGTCACTGAAGTCTTGGTGGACCCCGGCATAAAACACTTTCGTGTTAAAACAATGGCGGCCATCACACTACATGAAGGTGCTTGACGAGCGAAGCTCGATAAAAAAATCTGTTTCAGTCTCTATTCAATTAAGCGTAAGCGCTCTTAAAATCTTCCAGTGCAGTGGTATCATGGTACTTGCGTATTTTTGCTGCGGTGTGTGCGTGGAGACGGTCGTCATCTTGCATAGTTTGCATAGCTATTATATTTTCACGGGGTCATGACGTTGACGAAGGCAGCAGTCTGCCGGTAAACGGAAAGTCAGATTACAGCAAAGCACACAGGCGCTGATAGCGGCGAGTACAGCATCGGCCGCGGAAAAGCTGCTCATCGTTGAGACGCGCCGTCTTTTATACATCCCGCATCGAACTTTCCAGCCTTATCACTGGTGGCCGCGCAAGCTCTGAAATAAGCTTGACTGTTCGCGTCTTGCGCGCAATCTTAACAACGATCCACAACAATTGTGAGGCTTCTCGAACACTGAGGCGCAGTCTGCGCCGATCATTGCTGACAGTCTTAGTGAGCGTAAACCGAATACAGCAAAACTGAAACAAGACAGGCCCGTGGCAGGATCGTACCGCAACCGGCCTTCCATTTGACCTGTACCAGGGCTCGATACTGTAAACGTTAACATTCGATTACGTTGGCGCGTACCCGTATATACTGGGCTGCCACACTTTTTGTTGACTGAACACGGAATCTCAACTTCACTGTTATAAAGGCTGAATAATGCTGGGAAAACGTTCTGAACTGCGGAAAATTTTACATGTACCAGTATATATACAGCACGGTAACTTGCTACATGTATGCACTCTCATCATAGTTTTACGTTCCCATTTTGCATGCACACATTTTGCTAAATACACTAGCACTGGGAGCAAGCGAAAACCGAAACTGGAACTGAAATCGGCTGCAAGCTGCCGGACTACTTGCGTAGTAACACAAATGTGCGGAGGCCCCGCCTCCATAGCCTTCGCTCCAATGTCAAGAAAAGCTGTCGCCGAGTATAGCAATCTTGCACTGCGGAGAAGCTGATGCGCAGGCCGCCGCCGCTGCAGCGAACCGGTTTGTACTCCCGTGCCACAGTCCCGATTTCATAAAGGGACGCTTTTCACCAATACGAAGCAGCGCCGCATGTTCCTTGTGTCCTTGTCTATTAGGCACCGTGGAACGCCGCACAGAAGCCTTCGCTGTAGGGATGTCCGAATAGCAAATTTTAGGTTCGAAGCGAACAGTAATTACGTCGAATAATTTTGAATCGAATAGTTCGAATATTATGCATCACACATTATATAAAAAAATTAGCATAAATATTGTCGAGGCCCAACTAACCTGCACAGCGTTTTCTTTTTATTGGAACGAGGCATGTGCGACTGTCATTCTTTTTGCTGCAAGTAAACGCTACTAAACTAAGCGCTACGCTACTAAACGCTACGTTTAGTAGCGTTTAGTAGCATCAAATAGTAGCAGGATTTCAATTTCAGTAAGATGCAAGTGATAACCGATAAAATACGTCACACTTTAAAAATTACTGTACATATACCATATTATAACATATAAGCCCGTATAACAAGCTTTTAAACTTAAAAAAATGATCAGGGGCGTATCCAAGGGGAGGGTTGGGGGTTTCAACCCCCCCCCCCCGAATTTTTTCAATTTTGCTTGCGCATATATACACGCACACATACAAACACACGCGCGAACATACATAAAGTATAATTGAACCCCCCCCCCCCCGAAAAATATTTCTGGCTACGCCCCTGAAAATGATCAATCTATGTCTGAGTAATATTGTCACGTGGTCGTGACGTCGACGAAGACAGCAGTCGGCGTTTGCAGGATGAAACTGTTTATTTGGCCGAACTTGTGGCCGGAAAATGAAGAACTAGAACTACAGCAATACACGCTGTACAATGATAGCGGCGAACAGGGCGTCGTCCGTCGATCAACTGACAAGCGGTGAAGCGCGTCGGCATTTAAACATGTGCCGTCGAATATTCCAGCGTTATCGCTGGCTGTCGTGCAAATTCTAGAATAAGCTCGAGTGTGCGCGTCTTGCGCGCAATCTTAACAAAACGATCTACAATGATCGCGAAGCTTCTCGAACAACGAGGCGCGGTTCGCGCTGAGCGTTGCTGTGGCCGAAAACCGAATACAGCAAAAGTGATAAAGAAACGCACGTGGCAATGCCCCCCTCTGAAAAAGCATCGTCCCGATGCTTAAAACAGAACAGGCCAATGCATGCAACAATAAATAACAAGAATAAAGCAACAAAGTACAATAAACAATAAGCGCAAGAAAGAAAGCACAATAATAAAGCAAAATGACAGTCCTCAGATTGGCTAACGTGCGTAATATGGTTTGAGGCGCACGACATGGACGACTTCAGGTCGTGCGCGGCGCCGCTGAGAGTTCGTAATGCCATCAGGGACAACCTCGTAGTCGAGCGCGCCGAGGCGTCGAAGTACCCTGTACGGTCCGAAGTATCGTCGAAGAAGCTTCTCACTGAGTCCCCGTCGGCGTATTGGCGTCCATACCCATACACGGTCACCGGGTTGGTATTCCATGTGCCGTCGTCGAAGGTTGTAGCGGCGGCTGTCAGTCGTCTACTGGTTCTTGATCCGTAGGCGGGCGAGCTGTCGTGCTTCTTCGGCGCGCTGTAAGTAAGCGGCGGCGTCGAGATTTTGTTCGTCGGTGACGTTGGGTAGCATGGCGTCGAGCGTCGTCGCCGGGCTTCTTCCGTAGACCCACTTGTACGGCGTCATCTGCGTCGTTTCTTGGACGGCCGTGTTGTAAGCGAAGGTCACGTACGGAAGGATGGCGTCCCACGTCTTGTGCTCAACGTCGACGTACATGGCCAGCATGTCGGCGATGGTCTTATTTAGACGCTCGGTGAGGCCATTGGTCTGTGGGTGGTAGGCGGTGGTGCGGCGGTGGTTCGTCTCGCTGTATTTGAAGATCGCCTGAGTTAGGTCCGCCGTAAAGGCGGTACCTCGGTCTGTTATGAGGACCTCTGGGGCGCCATGACGCAAGACGATGTGCTCCACGAAGAACTTGGCTACCTCGGCGGCACTGCCTTTGGGCAAGGCCTTTGTCTCGGCGTAACGGGTGAGGTAGTCAGTTGCTACGACGATCCACTTGTTGCCGGAAGTCGACGTCGGGAATGGCCCCAGTAGGTCCATCCCGATTTGCTGGAACGGCCGGTGAGGTGGTTCGATTGGCTGCAGAAGCCCCGCTGGCCTAGTCGGCGGTGTCTTTCGTCGCTGGCAATCTCGGCAAGTCTTAACGTAGTGGGCGACGTCGGCAGGAAGGCGTGGCCAGTAGTATTTTTCCTGTATCCTCGCGAGCGTGCGGGAAAAGCCGAGGTGACCCGCCGCCGGGTCGTCGTGCAGGGCCTGCAGAACCTCTGGTCGCAGTGCCGAAGGTACAACGATGAGGTAGTCGGCCCGGGCCGGAGAGAAGTTCTTCTTTACGAGGACGTCGTTTTTCAAGAGAAATGACGCCAATCCCCGCCTGAATACTTTTGGAACAACGGTGGTCCTGCCCTTGAGGTATTCCACAAGGCCCCTGAGTTCCGGGTCGGCTTGCTGTCGTTCAGCGAAGTGGTCGGCACTTATGGTTCCCAAGAAGCAGTCATCATCGTGGTCGTCCTGCGGCGGTGCGTCGACGGGGGCACGAGACAAGCAGTCGGCGTCGGAGTGTTTTCTTCCGGACTTGTAAACGACTGTAACGTCGAATTCTTGAAGTCTTAGGCTCCACCTTGCGAGGCGACCTGAAGGGTCCTTCAAGTTGGCTAGCCAACACAAGGCGTGGTGGTCGCTCACAACTTTGAAGGGCCGGCCGTAGATGTAGGGGCGAAACTTTGATGTAGCCCAGATGATTGCCAGACACTCCTTTTCTGTTGTGGAATAGTTGGTTTCTGCCTTTGATAGCGACCGGCTAGCATAACTGATGACCCTTTCCAATCCGTCGGTCTTCTGCACAAGGACGGCGCCGAGTACTACGCTGCTTGCGTCGGCGTGGATTTCCGTATCGGCGTGCTCGTCGAAATGCGCAAGTATCGGAGGCGTTTGCAGGCGTCGCTTCAATTCTTGAAATGCCTGGACTTGCGACGTTTCCCACCTGAATTCCACGTCGGCCTTCGTGAGTTGCGTCAGTGGCTCGGCGATCCGTGAAAATTCCTTGACGAAACGTCTGTAATAGGCACACAAGCCGAGAAAACGGCGTACGGCCTTCTTGTCGGTGGGCGTCGGGAAGTCAGCGATGGCAGCTGTTTTCCGCGGGTCCGGGCGAACACCATCCTTGCTGATCACATGACCCAACAACAAGAGCTCCTCGTACGCGAAGCGGCACTTTTCAGGCTTCAAAGTGAGTCCGGAGGTCTTGATTGCTTGAAGTACAGCTTCAAGGCGCCGAAGGTGTTCGTCGAAGTTTGAGGAAAACACAAAGACGTCGTCCAAGTACACGAGGCACGTCTGCCACTTCAAGCCGGCCAGTACTGTATCCATAACCCGTTGAAAAGTCGCAGGTGCCGAGCAAAGACCAAAAGGCATGACCTTGAACTCAAACAGGCCGTCTGGCGTTATAAAGGCAGTCTTTTCTCGGTCTCTCTCGTCGACTTCTATTTGCCAGTAACCGGTCTTGAGGTCCATCGACGAAAAGTACTTTGCGTTGTGTAATCGATCCAGGGTGTCGTCAATCCGGGGAAGGGGATACACGTCCTTCTTCGTGACTTTGTTCAGGCGACGATAATCGACGCAAAAACGGAGAGTCCCATCCTTCTTCTTGACTAGCACCACGGGGGATGCCCACGGACTCTTCGACGGCTGAATGATGTCGTCGCGTAGCATTTCGTCGACCTGTTTCTTCACGGCGTCCCGTTCCCGCGTCGAAACCCGGTAGGGACTCTGACGGAGTGGTCGAGCATTTTCTTCTGTTATAATGCGGTGCTTAGCAAGGGGCGTTTGCCGGACCCGCGATGAAGACGAGAAACAGTCCTTGTTTTTCTGCAGAAGGCATCGAAGCTGTTGCTGTTGGCGAGCGGGAAGATTTGGGTTTACGTCGAAGCGTGGCTCAGCTGTTGGGATAGTCGTCGTAGCTTCGTCGTAATCCGAAAAGGCAAATGCATCGCTGACGGCCAAGATTTCTTCGATGTATGCAATCGTCGTGCCCCTGCTTAGGTGTCTGTATTCTTGGCTGAAGTTCGTTAGCATCACGCTTCCTTTTCCTTCGTGCAACCGAGCAATGCCCCTTGCAACGCAGATGTCACGGTCTAGTAGCAAACGCTGATCGCTCTCGATGACACCTTCGATGTCTTCAGCTTTTTCGGTGCTGACGGGAATTATGACGCTGGAGCGAGGCGGGATGGTAACGTGATCCTCGAGCACGTTCAGGGCATGGTGACATGGATTCGTATCCGGCGGTGTCGTTTTGTCCGACGATAGGGTTATCGACTTGGTTCTTAAGTAAATGACGGCGCCATGATGGTTTAAGAAATCCATGCCAAGTATGACGTCCCTGGAGCAGTGTTGCAAGATTACGAAACTCGCAGGATACGTGCGATTATTGATTGTTACTCTTGCTGTGCAGACTCCAGAAGGCGTTATTAGATGGCCTCCAGCGGTACGGATTTCGGGGCCTTCCCAAGCAGTCTTAACTTTCTTCAACTTCGTGGCGAAAGGCCCACTGATGACGCAATAGTCGGCTCCAGTGTCGACGAGAGCGGTGACGTTGTGGCCGTCAATGAGAATGTCGAGGTCGCTAGTTCGTCGTCTTGCGTTGCGGTTGGGTCGCGGCGTCGGGTCACGGCTGCGTCGGGTTGTTCCGCTGCCTCGACGTGGCGTCGTCCGGTCTCCTTCCGGTCGCAAAGCTTCGTCTTCAGGACGTCGTTCGGCGTGCGGCGGGGGCTCGGAACTTCGTCGCGGCGTCGTCGTCGACGGCGGAGGATCTTCAGCATTTCGTCGTTCAGCAACCACACCTCCATCGGTTGCTGCCCTTAGTTTTCCGGATACGGGCTAGGCGACCGGCCCCGGTTTGGGCCAGTGTACTGCCGGCGGTGCGGTGACATGTAGCGGCCGGGCGACGGCGAGCGGGAAGGTCGTCGTCCTTGCCACTGTGTTCCGGTGAGGTAGTCGTCGATGTCGCGAGGCCGTTCGCCTGGCTGCGGGAGCGGCGCGTTGACGGCGAATCCGCGTAGCCCCATCTGACGGTACTGGCAGCGGCGATATGTGTGGCCGGCTTCCCCGCAGTGATAGCAAAGCGGTCGATTGTCAGGGGCACGCCAAACGTCGGTCTTTCGGGGGGCACAGCGTTGTCCTGTCGGCGGGCGGTATGGCGTCGGTTGTGGTGGCTGCGGTGCCTGGCGGCGAAACTGCTGCGGCGGCGTGGCGTCTTGACGTGGGCGAGGAGGGGGGGCCTTGCGTCGGGCTGCAGCAGCATAGTTCATGGCTTCCGGCTGAGCCTGCGGTGCTTCGGGAATTCCAAGCGATTGCCGGACTTCCTCGCGGACAACGTCGGCGATCGAATCCACTTGATGCTGCGGCGAAGGTAACAGTTTGCGCAGCTCCTCCCGCACAATCGCTCTGATGGTTTCGCGCAAATCATCGGTGGCCAGCGAGTGCACTTCGGAATAGGTTGCAGACAGCGGAGAGCGGTTGTATTGTTTCGTCCGCATGTCAAGTGTCTTTTCGATAGTTGTGGCCTCGGTGAGGAATTCGGTGACTGTTTTCGGGGAGTTCCGCACCAATCCTGCGAAGAGGTCTTGTTTCACTCCCCGCATAAGGAAGCGGACCTTTTTTTCCTCAGGCAGCGTCGGCCAGGCGGAAAAGTCGCGTCATCTCTTCCGTGTAAATGGTGACGCTCTCATTCGGTAGCTGCGCTCTTGTCTCCAGCAAAGCAGCAGCCTTTTCTTTGCGGACGATGCTCGCGAATGTATTAAGGAACGTCGTCCAAAAGAGGTCCCAGGTTTGAAGGCTCGATTCACGGTTCTCGAACCACGTCTTCGCGGCGTCTTCTAGGTAGAAGAAGACGTGGCGCAGCTTCTCTTCAGAGTCCCAGTGATTGAAGGTGGCGACTCGCTCGTACGTCTCCAGCCAGCTCTCCGGGTCTTCAAACGACGATCCACGGAAAGTCGGTGGCTCCTTTGGCTGTTGCATCACGACCGTTGTAGGCGGCATGGGGGCTGTCATCGTCTCGGCGGTCGAAGTGGCGGTCTTGGGCTGCCTGGTGTTTTCGGGAAGGAGCCCGTACTCTGGGTGTAGTCCCTTCTGCCGGCGGCTGGTACGACGATCCGGGTTGTCTGTAGCGTCGTCTTCTCCGCGGCTTGGGCTTGGGTCAGCGCTCCGCGGTGGCGTCCGGATCATGAAGCAGCACCTCCACCAGATGTCACGTGGTCGTGACGTCGACGAAGACAGCAGTCGGCGGTTGCAGGATGAAACTGTTTATTTGGCCGAACTTGTGGCCGGAAAATGAAGAACTAGAACTACAGCAATACACGCTGTACAATGATAGCGGCGAACAGGGCGTCGTCCGTCGATCAACTGACAAGCGGTGATGCGCGTCGGCATTTAAACATGTGCCGTCGAATATTCCAGCGTTATCGCTGGCTGTCGTGCAAATTCTAGAATAAGCTCGAGTGTGCGCGTCTTGCGCGCAATCTTAACAAAACGATCTACAATGATCGCGAAGGTTCTCGAACAACGAGGCGCGGTTCGCGCTGAGCGTTGCTGACAGTCTTTGTGGCCGAAAACCGAATACAGCAAAAGTGATAAAGAAACGCACGTGGCAATATGTTAATTTAACCTTGAAGTGGGGCTTCGCGGCATTGCGCAATTTCGTTGGTTAGGTGTTTTCACGGCAAAGCACTATCAGGCTGCAGTGAAACTATCTTCACAGGTGGGTTACATGCCGTCCAATATACACCTATTGGTTCATAATGAATACTTTGAAATTTTGGAACCTTAAATTCGTGTCAAAGCGAATTCGAATACTGCAATATTCCTTCGAACATTCCTAGTGGTCGAATATTCGCACATGCCTACTTCGCGGCAAACAGACGCAGACAGTCTGCCAGTATGTCAGGACGGCAGCAAAATATTGTCTACCCTCGTTGATCGCGAGGGTAACATGCACAAAAGAACAAATTTAACCACTCTCGGTTGACCTGAAAAAAAGGTTAAAGATAAACCGCTCACATAGAGAACAGTGGTAGTTGCACGCTCCCCAGGCCTTCTGTAAACGCATCGTGTCTGAAGAAAAATGATCACAGTTTCACCGCAAGTGCGAAGCAATGAATGCGAAGGCAGCAAATTGTAATGTTATACGAAGGAAGGCTGGCAGCTCACTCTTTTGGATCCGATCTCGCGTGACTATACAAAACGTTGGTGTAAAAGAATACGGCCGCTCCAGGGAGAGGTGCGCTTTTCGCAGTCTCTTCGCGTTGAGAGCGCGCGTAAAAGAGTATACGAGCCGTTTGCTGATGCCTGCGAGATAGCGAGCGCGCAAGCGATCGTGAGCGCGCTTTTAGGATCAAAGTTCGCAGTTGCTGCTCAAGCACCCTCCCCCCCCCGCATCCCTCCATGCTCGTTCAAGACGGGCGGGGCGTTTCGTTTCTGCTTGGACAGCATTTGACGGCAGGTCTAACACGCGGGGGGATGTTATCGCATGCGCCCTCCGAGCGACACCAATAGGCCGGCTCGTTTGATCTCTGCTTCAGCCGCGATCGTAGCCCCTGCTCGCGAGCTTTTACCCGCGGGTAGAACCTACGATGCGCGGCGGGATGTTATCAATTTGGACTTTCTACGGAACATGACGGCGACGGTGACGCCGACGGCAAAAACCCGTCGAGAGTGCCCATATAAATGCTATCGCAATAAACGTAGCCATGTGACGGTCTTTGGTTGGAAAATACCTTAACAGCGCAGTCAACTTTAGGACTTTTCAACTTAAGGACTTTTAGAACTTTCTTTTTTGTTAGGACTTTAAAAGACTCTCTCCCTAACTAAAAAGAGCAACATGTCCGTTGAAGTTACGAACATGTACTCCCTATTTTCATATAATGGAAGCCATCTGTAAGTTCTACGTAGGTTTTGTTCGTGGATCTGAAGGAATCTGAAGGACAGTTTTTGCAGTGTATCGACAGCCCCTCGATTGCAAGAAACACCTTCGCGACTTCGTCAGGAACAATACGTGATATTTTGACAAATAGCATAGTATTTTCCTACTGAAATAATTTCAGCGACACGATTGGGAATTTCGTGCAACTGTTTAGATTGCAAGGTCAATATCTGAATTCCACTTTCGTACCTTCGTACATAGCCACGCTGCTAAGGAAGCTAGTTGCTGCGTTGGGGAAGCTAAGGCCACTCGTCGAAATGATCCCTCCCGCGAGATTCCCTGTTCAAGAATCTTATCGAGCTCTTCAAGCTTCTGCCTACTGAAAGGGCCCGTATTCTATTCCAATAATTGCATACGTATCCGTAATTTTTACGGAAATATAAATGGCAGATATACGGAAAATATAAGGAAAATATATTGATTTCGTAACGTAACTTGTGAAATTATTGGAATGGCCTAGAACCTTTGAGTAGATATATATCTTGCCCTGAAATGTTGTCTACCTTTGTGACTCCGAAAGACAACATGACCTAGACATAGAAATATCGTTCACTGGCACTGAGCTATGCTGGATTTAGTTACCCGTGTCTGCAAAAGCTCTGTTAAGTGTTAGGTTTGGTCATTCTAAACTCTAAAATATTCGTGTTGCCTTCTTTATCTGCGCAATACAGTGTCCGTACTAATGTTTCTGGATTCCGTAAGGCATTATATATGCATCCTCCGGCTTCCTCCGCTTCCAAGAATGCTCTAAACTTGAAGTAAGCTTCGGCACACATACCGTAAGAGGATGTTGCTCCGTCGCCAGGGACGTGTTGGACGCTCCGCGAGCCGGCTGGAGTCCTGTAGGCAAAGAAGCGCCATGGGTCTAGGGCTGTGTACTTCAAACAATATTGCACGGGCATCGTTTGTCTTCAAATGCCAGTTTAAAATTTGTCTTAAGCGCTCTCGTTGTAATACCGACAGCTGTAAAACAAACGTACGACAGTGCTACGGTTAGGTTGTATACAGGATGTTTCACTTAACTTGGACGAAATATATTTTTAGTCCTTTGGCGGGCACAATGAGGGAAGAAATGCTATCGCGTTAAAAACGTTCTTGGTGAGATACTGATCACTTCTTGTTTCCAAGAAAGCCAATCTGAAAGTTGAGAAGTGTTTTACGGCGAAGAAAAAAAGTAAGACCCGTACATCCCATTGTCCACATAGGCCACTTTCAGCAAGTGGGACTCAGATGTCCCGCTGTCCACTTGAGACAGATTAGATTTTCTGGTGAAATGGTGCGAAGAAATTTGCACACAGCGGGACATTACACACAATGCACGAGTAGTTCCTGCGCAGTTCTTTTTTTTTGCTATTTCAGCGACAGGGGCACCGCCGTCAAGTGCCAGTCAAGTTCAGGTGCTGAGTGTTTCTGGAGAACCGATGCTCATTCGGAACAGCAGTCATCACGTCGTCACTGTTGTTAGAGTTCTCTGGCCAGCTCCAGAATAACTCAAGAGCTTCCTCAGCAGTCAGACGCCTTCTTATCTTTAGAAAAAAAAAAGAAGTGGGGGCAGCTACACGCTAGTGGTGCGAAGATTGAGGAAGCAGTGGAGCTGGTAGCGTTGCCCTCCTCGTTTCCCTCCTTCTCAACTTTTCTTCCATTTCCTACCCCTTGCTGTCCCATACAATAGAAGGCTTTGCTATCATTTACCCTCTCACCTTCTCCTCAACCTCACCACCCTTTCCCACCCCTTGATATGCTACACTTAGACGGCTACATGTCACAAACGAGCGCGTCAATAAAGAACGCGCGCGGCCGCTTTCAGACGAGAGCGGGAATTCACGGTGCCGAACAAGCGCACGCAGCGAAAAAACAAGTATTAAAAGATGCCAGCGTGCCGACGCTCCTCCTCAACCATTCAAAACAGCCTCAAACAACCAGATCAAACACGTGGCAAAATCCGGATCCATCTAAAAAGAAAGCATGATGTGACGCCGAGTGACGCCACTGCGAGCGGAACCGTCGAGAAGTAACTCGCCCTTTCCTTGGCTTTGGCTGTGCTACACGCCGAAGAACACTCCCGACGCTTCTGGGACCCACTGAGAGGGAATATAAGCGTGCATCGACGACCAGTGAGCAGTCAGTCGGACCGAAGATGGTGAAGTTATGTTGAGTGTGGTTCTGTCGGCCAAAGAAGACGTGTTTATTATGTGGTGCGGTCAGCCAATCGTCGATCTAGAAGGATCGGATGATGACGCCGTGTGAGCAGTGACAAGTTACGTGAGTGTTTCCTCGAAGAGAAGCATTCAAGTTACGTCCCAGAATTGTGGACCGGATACGTTGTTGAATATTCAGGACTTTTAACTGGTACCACCCGAGTGTGCATGTTTGTCTGATGCTTGTACTGCCTTAACTGAAAATATATTTTCTTTGTGTTATCAACTCTTGGCTCTGACTCGGTCTTTGGACCACAACCGGCGTTCGCTGGCGCACTAAAAGGACCAACTCTACATTGTGCGCGCTTTCGTGGTGCGTTTCGGGGGGCCGATACGTCCGCCCTTGGAATCTGCCCGGCGATTGCCATCGCCATTAACGGGTTTCGTGACACTATGCTTGCTCTCTCTTTTTTTCTGTCTTTTTGTGTCCAGTTTGTTCCGTGCCTTTGTTTATCTATTTCTTTCTGTGCCTTTGTTTTTTTTTCTCTTCCCTTTGTTTCTGTCATTCTTTATTTCAATCTCTCGATATCTCTCTGCACTCGTTATCACGCCTTCTATCGTTTTCTCCCTTTCTTTCTCTCTATCTCTTTTTTTCCTTTTTATATCTCTGTACTCGTTTTCTCCCAAATCAAAGTCATTTGATCCCACGCGAAACAATCAGGCTCACTTGTTCTGAGAGCGATGCCGAAGACGAAGAGGACAAACAGGGCGCGTGCCCGTTCATGATACTGAAAGTTTTCTGGTGTCGCCACTCGACATAAAGAAAAGCTGAACAGCTCCGCTCTGAAACGTGGAAACCTGTACGGACCGAACAGCCTCCGCAATATTGCCTTGCACGCTAAGCCTAGCGTGGAGCACGTGAATCACACTGCTATTCGTAAATCAGGCACAGTTTCTCTATTCATTCTTAAACATCAGAATAAGCAGATGTGAGTTTTTTTTACTGTAGTGGAAGAAAGACAAAGGTTGATCACCCGACAATATTGTTTTGGTCTCAGTTAGGCCACAAAAAAACGATGGGTGATCGCTCTGTCATATTAATCGGTTATAACACGAAAGTGAAACGTGTCCTCACAGTAGCAGTTTATTATTTATAATTCATTGGTATATGAGAGCTCGTACATTATCTGTTGTTGTTAGGCAGATGTAGCACCGCTTGATGTGGACGCACTCACGTTGACCTCTAGTGGCACATCTCCGTCCCGATGACTAACGTCCATGATCATGATTTAACCCTTGTGGTAGCTGAAGTTCTTAGCATATACGTGGACACCGCATATGATGAATCCCGCGCAGAGGCGACATCAACAAGCACATAATCAACACTGATACTCCATATGCACTCCTTGAAAGCGTCGTGAAACGCGAAGGGAAACGCTGCGCGCGTCGTGTCTTCCCGGCCGTTAATTTTCACAGGGCGAGCGGGGACGCGTTGCGATAGCCAGGCGAGCGTCTGATAGCTATTTTAGGAGCTGGCTCCTTTTGCTGGGGGGTTGTCTCTTGCCCCTCCTGCCGTGCAAGCTAGTTCTCATTGCTCCCGCTAGAGGTGCAGCTGTGCCCTCAGTTGATTCAAGGCCGCGTGCTCCGCTCTAGGCGGAGCACGCGCCCTTGAATCGTGTACTTGAAAGAAAAAGCAAAAACAAAACAAAACAAAGATAAAATAAAAATATTTTTAAAAAACTTCGCTAGCGTTACTAAACGGGCTCGTCGACAAGCGCACCCCCGGAGGCCGCACGGGCCCGCAGCGAAACGGCACAAACACAAGCGGACACCGAGCTAAGGGCCCGCGAAGCAGAAGAAGCCATTATACTAAAAGGAAAACGTTCCCCCGAGGTAATCTGATCTGTAAATAAGCTCTTGAACAAACTGGATGTATTGCATCAATATTTCGTTACAGATGGATGCTATTAGCGAGGGTTGGGCTAAAGCCACCACCTCGCGGTGTGTTAAAGCGTTGACGAAATTGCACTTCTATTGAGAACGCACCGAATGGGACAGTCGTAGCAATGGCACGTTTTTTTCTGCTTTTTTTTCGAGCCTCGTGACACACATGTTACCGCCCGGTTATAAAGGGGACGCCTATAGCATCCATCCATCCATCCATCCATGCATCCATCCAAGAGCACTGCCAGAGGAATGCGTGAAAGATAAAAGGCGCGTTGATGTAGCCTCCGTTATGTGTTTGGCGGTAGTTCAGTGGGCTAAACGCCCGCCAGCCATCGTCGCGGACCGAGAGGTTATGGGTTCGACTCCTTTCAACGGAACTTTTTCTTAGTTTTTTTTCTTTGCCATCTGATGGCGTTCATTATGCTGACGTATTTCCGTGGCGGAATTGCGTTATGAAAGCCTTGGTGGACGCCGGCATAAAACACTTTCGTTTTAAAACTGAAATGCGGACAGAAAAAAAGAAAAAGTTCTCCTGAACTTGTTGCGTTCTTTCAACTAGTGGAAATGCTACGAAACTGCGTCGTATACCACGAAACAGTTTGCCACCGTCGCCGGTGCGACCTCACAGACAAGGTCGGCACAGTTAGGCCAGTGTCCTCACTCTCTCCCACCGCAAGACCATTGCAGAACGTCTGATAATCCCGCTGACCTTGCGTGGCAGTGGGAGCGGCGAGTCAGTGGCGGCAGTGGCGGCGGCGGAGCGCGGCTTGTCGCGGGGTATCCGTTCTTCGCTTCAAGGCAACGCTGTGATGAACAGTGAGACTCTCTCGACTAGGCCAGTAAAGGTTTCGCTTTAAAATAACTACGCGTGTCGATCGAGGCTTCTTCTCAACGCATATAATATTCACTATAAGCCCGGAAAAAAATATCAGCAATAGAAAACATTCCCAAACTTCTCTACCGATCTGATTGCAGTACGACGCCTCCAAAAAACTTTAAGGGCGCTTGAGCTTCCCTTTCAAGAGTACTCAATAGCGTAATCGGGGCGCGTGCCCATCGCCTTCTCAATTGCAAGCCCGATTCTGTTCTCCGTGGATGCCTCAACCGTGCCGAGGGGAAAACGACGGCCTGTGCGCGCAACATTGGCCGTTTCAAACTATCAGCGAAGGGACCACTACGCATCCGTAAGGCAACACGCGATCTTACGCAGCTGCTCACTTTGTTTATGCTTTTGTTGATCATCATCATCATTATCATCATCATTATCACCATCGGCCTGTCTACTCCCACTGCAGGGCAAAGGCCTCTCCCATGTTCCGCCAGTGAACCCGGTCCTGTGCTTTCTGCTGCCACGTTATACATAGAAACTTCTTCATCTCATCTACCCACCTAATTTTCTGCCTCCCCCTTTGTCTGAGCACTTTGTAATGGGCGGGCCTTTGAAAACACCGACTCGTTTTGTAATTCACATGTTTTGGCACCTCGAGTGATTCAGCGCGCCGGGCACGCAATATTACATGCGTCATGGAGACTCCTCCCACTACATGCCATTAATATGGCGTTTGTTTTCTGAAACAATGTCAAGCAATGGCGCCGCTCTGTGGTAGACAACCTGCTTGCCACGCACAAGACCTAGATTTGATTCTCACTCGAACCGGAAATTTTTATTATTTATTTTATATGCATCTTTCTCGATTTTGCGCTCACGGACAACGCTGATCGCGTTAAAACACATCGCTGCACCTACAGCATGCGTTGCCCGAACGCGGAGACAGGGTGCATAATCTCAGTCACACCTCTTACTTGCTAAATTTAGTGCTTTCTTTTGGGAAATAGTGTTCGATTTGTATACTGATACCTGCTATCTATTATTCCAATGGCTTGCTTCCTGTAATATTTTTTTGTTAAAGTTAATTCCTTTTTTATTGCTCTTTTATATTTCTTCAGTGCTTCCTTACTTGTTCATAGATATCATTTGCACTTTTACAGCGAAAGCTGTTATGAGATCATTTCACCGGCCGTTTTTGGCGCCGTAGTTGTCCGCCGCTGCCGCCGCCGCCGGTGTCCGTAACCAGTATCGCTCGAAATAAGAAAAAAAAACGAAATCAGAAAAAAAATTGCAGGATCGAACGAGGTTCGAACCTGGGCCCTCTGCGTGGGAGCCCAGTATTCAACCTCTGAGCCATGCCGGTGCTTGAAACTGCTTTGCAAAAAAGGTCCTATAGAGGCTTATGTCGGAGGGGAACCACATTCGCATATGCAATATAGCGTGGTAGAAGAGTAAAATAAGCACCAAGCGTCGCACAACGTGAATTCTGCAACCAGGCGTCACACAATGCGAATTGCGCAACGAGTAGGTTGTTGAATGCTTCCAACCCATTACAAAGAGCAGGGTAAATCGTTCTTTCCCAGCGTTGCGTACATGGCCCTCACGCGATCGCAAGCGCGGAAGCTTTCACAGGAACTTGATCTCGTTCCATGTAGTACACCACCACCGGCAAAAGCGGCCGAGCTGAGTGACCTTGGCAGCGAGTCGAGCAAGCCTCGGACAGAAAACCCTAGGTGTGGGTTACTCGAGCCGCCTGCAGCTGAAGCGGGTAGCGTCGTCTTCGTCGGCGGAGAAACGAAGTGGCACCGTTGGGCGAGGCGGGCAATACGCTCAAGCCTGTAGCTGAAAGTTGGTGTGAGCTGTCGAGGGTTGATCGAGCGACGCTCATTCGAGAGCAGCGTGAAGACATATCGATAAAAGCGGAAAGCGAAAAATTGGGAGTAAAGAAAAAGAATGCTTCAGAGGAGGAAGGAGCAGAAATTCTGACTTCTAGCGATGTAAGCGAAAGGGGTTCAGAGGTGATGTTCGAACAGTTGAACCTAGAGCCAAGGTTAAGTCGAGTCCAGAAGGAAGACTTGAGAAGGATTATTTCTGAGTTTAAAGACGTGTTTTCCAGCCGTCCCGGAAAAACGACGGTTATTAAGCACGACATTGAGCTAACATGTGAGGAACCAATCCGTTGTAAGCCATATCGATGTTCCCCTGTGCAGAAGCAGATCATGAAAGAGGAAATCGATAGAATGCTTGAGTTGGGAGTCATAGTACCGGGTGACAGTGACTATACATCTCCTCTAATATTGGTTCAAGTGCCGGGAAAGGATCCTAGGCCATGCATCGATTATCGGCGCCTTAACGCCATAACTCGAGACCAGACCTATCCGATACCAAATCTAGAGGAAAGGGTGGAAACAGTGTCAAAGTCAAACTACATTTCCACGCTAGACCTCGTGCGAGGTTATTGGCAGGTCCCTCTTACCGAGCGTGCTAGCCGCTACGCCGCGTTCGTTTCTCCATTCGGAACGTATCGGCCACTTATGCTGAGTTTCGGACTGAAAAATGCGCCTTATTGCTTTTCGGGTCTAATGGACCGCGTTCTTAATGGCCTGTCCGAGTTCGCACTGCCATATGTCGACGATGTTGTCGTCTTCTCGAACAGCTGGGACGAACATGTCGAACATTTACGAGTCGTGCTGAACAAGTTGAAAGAAGCGGGTCTTACAGCGAAACCTGCTAAATGTCACCTAAGATGCGGCGAGGTGTCTTACCTGGGACACGTTGTGGGGCGTGGCCGGCGTCGACCTTCAGAGATCAAGGTAGCCGCCGTCGTGAACTATCCACGACCAACCACCAAGTCTGAGATAAGGGCTTTCTTAGGGCTAGCGGGATACTATCAGCATTATGTGTAAAACTACTCTACCATTGCCAGCCCTCTAACTGACGCACTTCGAAAGTCGGAGCCAGTTAGTGACATAGGACTCGGAGAAAGAGAATGCGTTTTGCAAGCTTAAACAAGCCTTAAGCGAAGCGAAAAACCCGTCCTCATGGCACCCGACTTTTCCAAGGGCTTTATCATTCAGTGCGACGCGAGTGATCGCGGAATGGGAGCTATATTGTGCCAGGAAGATGACACTGGTCACGAAAGACTAGTTTTGTATTTAAGCCGAAAATTGAGCTGCAAGGAAGAGGCGTATAGTACCTCTGAAAAGGAATGTGCCTGCCTCGTGTGGGCCGTTCAAAAGCTGGCCTGTTACGTCTCCGGTTCCAAGTTTGCGGTCGAAACGGACCACTGTCCTCTAACCTGGTTGAATAACATGTCGCACAAAAGCGGCCGGTTATTAAGGTGGAGCATGATACTCCAACAGCACAACTTGAACGTTCGTTACAAGAAAGGAAAGCTAAACGCGAGCGCAGACGCACTGAGCCGCGCGTGTTCTAATCAGTGGCGTCTTCGGCTATCCTTTCGGTTTTTCGCAGGCAAATTGGGGCAGAAATTTTGTCCTCATTGCGGCCTCAGCTGAGCGCTTCCGTCCTGAGTGATCTCAAGGGGCCAACATTATTTTGAATTCTGTTTCATTGCGTTTGTTAGACGTGTAATATTTTGAGTTCTGCTTTTAAGAGTTTTGGTGTCCCACATGTGCCTCTTGATAAAGAGGGAACGAAATTTCGACAGAAACGTAGTTAGGAATGTATTATTCTATTTAGGTCTGGTGTTCTGTCGGGTGACCGAGGGCACTTGCTTGTGTCGTGTGTTGTTTGTTGTCGGACCGTTCTTGATAAGTTGTAGAACGATCAACAAGTGCTGATACGAAAGATCGTCAGAAGAGACGAGCAAAGCAAGTCGACACATCTTAGCGACAAGCCACTGGAGCCGGGATCCGGCCTGGCGACTGGGATCTGTTCACGGAACGAAGCGTGGAGCCAAATGTCCCCATGGCCCTGGAGGTCAACCTGGATGGACCTGGCGAACGAGCGCGCCCGGCGTCCGAGCCACGTGGAAGCAGCTCGTCTTTCCGGCGCATTGTCTGGCGGCGGGGTTGCTGTTATGCCAGGGCTCCCAACCCAAACTTCCTTGCTTCGACAAGGCATTCAAGCTGGTAAAACATCTGAGGCAACCAGCGTCAACACCCGCTGATGCAACGAGGCGGGAGTCTTACGCAATCCCCGGTAACTCCGGTGATGCGTCGGACACAACCAGCGTCAACACCAGCTGATGCAACGAGGCGGGAGCCTTACGCAATCCCCGGAAACTCCGGCGCTGCGTCTGACGCAACCGAAGGAAATCTCTCCCGCAACGTGCGGCAAGCCCTCTCATCCGCGGATCCGGTTCGAGCCAGCGACCAACGGCCGTTCCTGATTGGAGGCTTCGCGCTCCTGGCTGATGCAAGCGATCGCCCAGGGCTATAAAAGAACCAAGCTGCGCGGAGAGAGAGAGACAGCGAGACAGCGAACGAAAAAATCCCGGGTCGTCGTCGCCCCGCTGTGCGAGCCCAATAAGCTGTTGGCCCCAGCGCCGAATATGTAAAGCCTCTGTATATATGTATATAAATTTGCCTTAACTCACCGTCGCCTTGATCGCTCCGTCTATCAGCTCTGCGCAGAAGCAGTCGCAAGCTGAGACACCTGTTACCCAACCGTATGCATGTCACGCCAGGAGTAACGGTGTCGCAGACTTTCGTACGTCTTGAAGACTCCTGCGTGGCCACACTGTGGGTCAGCGTGAAAAGAGGAACAGATCTCTGACCTCAAGGCTCGCGGGACGACGCGCAGCCACTTGCGACCTTCTAGTGCATAGTTGCGTCGATAGAGGAGCTTGTCGCGAATCGCAAAGTGCGGAACTTGGCGCCGGAGCGTTCGCGATGTTGGGATTTTCAACGCCCAACGAGCAAGGCGGCCAGAGGGGTCTTTTAACGTCGAAAGCCAGCACAGCGCATTGTGGTCGGTCACGACGTCAAAAGAACGGCCATATAAATATGGGCGAAACTTGCCAAGCGTCCATACGATGGCCAAACACTCCTTTTCTGTGACGCTGTAGTTGGTCTTTGCGTTGGTGAGTGTGCGACTCGCGTATGCCAAAACGTATTCTGTGTGGCCAGGTTGACGCTGTGCGAGCACAGCACCCAGGCCTACACCGCTGGCATCGGTATGGAGCTCAGTTGGAGCTTGAGGGTCAAAATGGCGAAGAATGGGTGGCGTCGTGAGAAGCCGTCGCAAGGTGGTGAAAGCTTCGTCGCAGGCAGGGGACCACGATGATAGATCTTTACTGTCGCCGAGGAGTTGTGTGAGAGGTGATATGATGGACGCAAAGTTTCGAACGAATCGCCAGAAATAAGAGCATAAGCCAATGAAACTGCGCAGCTCTTTGATTGTAGTAGGTTTAGGAAATGCAGTGACAGCGCGCAATTTCTCGGGATCCGGGAGAATGCCGTCCTTGGATACAACGTGGCCTAGAATGGTGAGTTGGCGCATGGCAAATCGATATTTTTTAAGGTTTAATTGCAAACCGGCGTTGGTCAAGCAAGTAAGGTCGTGCTGAAGGCGGCACAAGTGTGTTTCGAAGTCAGGGGCGAAGACTACGCATTTGAGACCACACAGAACGTTGTCCATCATTCTTTCGAACGTAGCAGGCGCGTTACAAAGTCCGAAAGGCATGCCGGTGAATTCATACAATCTGTCTGGCGTAACAAAAGCGGTTTTGGGGCGATCGGCCTCCGCCATCGGCACCTGCCAGTAGCCTGACCGCAAATCTAACGAGGAAAAGAATTCGGCACCCTGTAAACAGTCCAGAGCATCGTCAATGCGCGGTAGTGGATAGACATCCTTCAGCGTGATCTTGTTCAATCGCTGGAAATCGACACAAAATCGGATAGAATCGTCTTTCTTTGTGACGAGTACTACCGGAGACGCCCATGGGCTCTGTGAAGGTCGAATGACGCCTCGGCGGAGCATGTCATCGACATGGTCGGAAATGACGCGGCGTTCCGTAGCGGATACGCGATATGGACGTTGCCGCAGCGGTGAGTGAGAACCAGTGTTGATGTGATGTTCGAATGCTACGGCACGACCTAGAGATGTTTGTGCAACGTCGAAAGAAGGGCGGTAGTGGTGAAGGATGGTGAGAAGCTGTGATCGCAGCGAAGGTGTCAAATATTCGGCGATGAATGGTCGAAATATATCTGTAGATGCTGGGTCAGGCGTGGAGAGGGCACCCAGTTCACAGACGGCCGTAGAAGACACCTCATCGGGGACGGAAATGATTCGTGAGGAGTTGACCGTCTCGACGTGGCCAAGGCATTCGTGACAAAACAAGGACAGCGGTGATGAGTGATGATTATAAATGGGCATCGTGGTGAAACGGAAGGTCTCGTCGGGTAAGGAAGATGTGGGATGGCGTGAAGAAGACCGTCCCGTCGGATATGGCGCTGCAGGAGACTGGTACGAATGCCGAAGAGCACGGAGGGATGTAGGTGTCGTCATGGACGACAAGTTTAGCGGTAGACTGAGGGTCAACGGAGGCTGGGTCATCGAGTAAGCATAATTCAACCTCAGCCCGAGCACAGTCGATTACGGCGTTGTGGCGCGACAGAAAGTCCCATCCTAAGATAATGGCATGGGAGCACGATGGAAGAACGATGAACTCTATCGTGTACAGAACGTCCTGAATGGTCACACGGGCTGTACAGACTGCGGTCGGTTGAATGGGCTGAGCGCTGGCTGTACGAAGCGACAGTCCGGAGAAAGGCGTCGTGACTTTACGAATTGCGCGGCAAAATCCAGCATAGATGACGGAAACAGCAGCACCGGTATCTACAAGAGCGACTGTAGCGACATCTTCGACAAATACAGCAATAAAATTGGCAGGACAAGAATGAGGACTTGGGCAATCCGAAACTTGCGCAGTTCTTGCCTCGGGAACTGCGTCGTCTAGTTTCCCTCGTCGGTAGGTGCGGGCCGTCGACGCATAGGAGAAAGCGAGCGGCGGCGGGGAGAGGGCGAGCGAAGATGTTCCATTCTGGCGCGGCGATCAGCCTGGTAGCGAGCTTGCGCTGGTGCGGAGGGAGCGTAATGCGAGTTTGAGTCAAATTGGAAGTAGAGCTCTCGGGGGGTTGTCATCAGTGGCTTGAACCCGGCGGCGGCAGTACCTTGCGACGTGTCCGGGGCATCTACATGCGAAGCATATCGGACGATTGGCGAGCGTGCGCCATGGGTTGGCGGCGGCTGTACTGGCCCAGTGAACAGGAGGAGGGTGGGAGTTCAGAGGATGCTGGAATGGTGGTGCAGGTGCTTTGCGAGTGTGCATGGCAGCAACCGCATCGTATGTGAGTGGAGCAGCCAGAAGGTTTTGCTCGCGGGCAGCTGGCAGCGCCTCAGCGACCTCTCCTTGAATGACGCCACGGAGGGACGATGGTAGTGTCGTGGTAGGTTCCCGAGTGAAGAGCACCAGAGAGAGCTGTCGCGCGACTTCTTCGCGGACAAAGGCTTTGATTTCAGCTATCAGCGACGCGTTGTCGTGGGGTCAGACTCGACAGTGATGCCAAATCGTGTGCGGGAGGACGTCTTGTCAGAGCTCGCTGCTTCCGCAATTCATCATAGCCCTGGCACAAGCTAATAACGTCGTTGACTGTGATCGGGTTCTTCGCCAGCAGCATCTGAAAAGCGTCATCATCAATCCCTTCCATTATGTGCTTGATTTTTTCAGTTTCCGTCATGGCAGCGTTCACGCGTCTGCACAGGTCGACAACGTCTTCGATATAGCTGGTGAACGTTTCACCTGTCTCTTGTGCGCGTGTGCGCAAACGCTGCTCGGCTCGGAGTTTTCGGACGGCGGGTCGGTCGAATACTGCCGCGATTGACGTTTTGAACAGCGGCCATTTTCTGACGTCTCCCTCGTGGTTCTTGAACCAAAGACTGGCCACGCCCGCGAGATAGAACGACACGCGTGTCAACTTGTCCGCATCCGTCCATTTGTTTAGAGCGCTCACCCGTTCGTAGGTCGACAGCTAATCTTCAACGTCGTTGTCGTCTGTTCCGCTGAAGATTGGAGGCTCTCGCTGCGGAACAGTGCCAGGACAGGTGGCAGGTGGCGATGGAAGCGTCTGCTGGTTGGCGTCCGGCATAGCAGGAGGTAGCCGCCGAGAACGGAGATCCAGGATGGTAGGGGGACGGTAGAGGGAACGTTACGCCGCACGGCTCCATCAAATATAAAGGCGATTTATTGAGTGTGTAGCTGGTCGCTGGTCGCGCAATGCACCGAGAGCAGTTCGCTAGCTCGAGCCTTCTGCTGCACACTCGATGATGCTGCCTCTGCGCCGGAGTACTTCCTCTTCGTTACAATATAAAATAAAATAAGGTCGCAGATTGGGTGAGTTGTAAAATACTCACGATGGCCAGAGACGAAACACAGCACAAAAAACGGAACATTGTCCAGCGCAAACAAGGCACAGTACCAGAAACGCGCTCCTGTCGTCCCCACCTTTTCTTGTACTGTGTTTGAGCTGGATATCTCGAAATTTAATTATTTCTAGGTTCGGCATTAACGAGCTAATGTATAGTTGAATCGTAAATTTACCTTCAGGACTGCCTCTTAGCTGCTGTGTCTAACTTAACTATTAACGTTCGTGCACTCACGTGATGATGTTTGGCCATAAGGCAGGAGCCAGCTCCATGCGAGCACCGCTTGTACTTGGCATTGGGAGCGAGCCGCTTCTGCTGGAGGTAGGATGCTGGACGCTATTGCTTCCGTTGTCGTTCACGTCTGCATTTCAAAAAAAAACAGGTGTTGATGCGCCAACGTGCAGCGATACTCCGTTAAACTAGAGCGTCGAGTCTTAAAAATGATTGTGTAGCGAAGCGTTGGAAGTCTGTAATGGGTCGCCCTCTCGAGCGCTTTCTAGTGGGTCGTCCCCTTCGGCTCTGCTCTGAACAGCACGCTCCTCGCGCTCAGAGTCCGCGCTCTGTTTTGACTGTCGCCGTTGTGCTTCGTCGACTAGTGCCGTCAATAAACGCCTTTATAATTTGGTGGAGAGTGCTGCGCCGTCAAACCAGCCTCGGTCCGTTCGATGCCCCTGGCGCTTCGATCCCGTACCGTGCCCTCTACCATGCCTCAAGACGCCGCCCAGCAAACGCTTCCCCCTGTACCGACACCATGCTCCGGTTCCCCCCGCATCCGCGACCCTCCTATATTCACCGGCGCGGATGGCACTGACGTGGAGGACTGGCTCGCGATATGCGAGCGCGTGAGCGTACCCAACAAATGGGACGAGGCAGGGAAGCTGAGCAACCTGGTTTTCTACCTCGCGGGTGTGGCCAGCCTGTGGTACAACAACCACGCAACCGATTTCCTCACGTGGTCTGATTTCAAGACTGCCATCATCAGCGTGTTTGGCCGACCTGCCGTACGTAAACTGCAAGCCGAACAGCGTTTACGTGAACGAGCTCAGCAGACGGGTGAGTCGTTTACCAGCTACATCGAAGACGTCTTTGACTTGTGCAAGAAGGCCGACGTAACCATGTCTGAGTCTGACAAGATCCGACACGTTATGAAAGGCATCGACGACGATGCCTTCACCATGCTGCTCGCCAAGAACCCTCGTACCGTGACAGAGGTGATCACGCTCTGCCAAAGCTACGAGGAGCTGCGCCGGCAGCGGTTGCTGACCCGTCGTCCTCCATCACACGACGCCGACCTCGCTGGCTTGTCGGCCATCTCTGATCACTCGGGCTTGCTCTTCGAGGTCAAGTCATTTGTGCGCGAGGAAATTGCCCGCCAGTTTTCTCTACTGACCTTGCCTCAGTCGCAGCATGTTGAACAGCCGTCGACCACACTGCTGCCTCCCTTACGCCGCGCTATTCAACAGGAAATCGCGGAGGTCATGCCGGAATTGTAGCGAAGCGTTGGAAGTCTGTAATGGGTCGCCCTCTCGAGCGCTTTCTAGTGGGTCGTCCCCTTCGGCTCTTCTCTGACAGCACGCTCCTCGCGCTCAGAGTCCGCGCTCTGTCTTGACTGTCGCCGTTGTGCTTCGTCGACTAGTGCCGTCAATAAACGCCTTTATAATTGTAAGGATAACGTTAGCATAGTTTGAACTAAGCAGTCACAACAGAACCGCCATAGCTGGAATGTTTATCTTAAAAACAAGGTGCGGAAAGCGAGAATCTTCCGATTGGATTCTTATAATAGTTCGGAACCGCGACTGTATATGAGGCTGGTATATAGCTCCACGTGTACGAAACATGACTGCCGAATAAAGAGTGCGCCGCACAAAGCTACGTTTCCTACTTTTCCAATGCGCAGTCTTTTCGTTTGCTGTTTCATTTGCGAACGTAACATACAGGCTCGCCATTTTTACCGTTTCATGCGTTGTCGCATGCAGCATTTGATATATCGGACGACAACAGCAAGTATTGCTGTGCGAACCCTTTCGTATATCATCGAAAGTACCCTCGCTAAGCGAAAATATAGTTGTTCGCTCACAAAGACACACGACAGTCCTTCCCAACTCATTTCGAATTCGCTTTGATGCTGGTTGTATATGATGGTGTAGTTTCCAATAATATCTCTGCTGACGCTTCCCTGCCACAACTAAAGTTTAGTTTTCTGTCCAGTCTTTTAGTCCTGAACAACGACATGGCTGATTGTAACCGCGTGCGTCATAGTTCATCATGCCCACTATCCCACTATTCCCACCAGACATATCCCACTAGCGCCAGTCCGGTTTACTGGACAAATCAACGAAGCATTGAGTTGGAAGGGTAACCATAACGAGGCTGCCAATAATGCAATTGGATCGTCCGTTTAAGATGCCATAGAGAATGCACGTGGTCATACGGAATAACGATTAGTAACGTTACTTTCGTGCCTGAATTTGAATCATAAGCAATTCGCTGCTCAGGACTAGGAGTGAGATTTCGATAAGCTGTTTTGGATTCATCATCAGCAAGCCACGGCACTTATTGGGCAAGGACGGAGTAAATGTAGATCGCAACACTCCTCCAACCTGTGATCTAGAGACGACGAGGGTGAAACTGACCCCTACAAAAGCATGTGTAATAACTTCATCAATTGCATGCAACTGGAATTATGCTTTCGCGCTGTACTTTTGGCTTAAGAACTTTTCGTACATACAGTAGGAAAAATGTGCGCCGTAGACCGCGGTGCGCTGGACAGTCGTTGCGCCAGTAGGAGTCCTGCAGGTAAAAAAATGTATTTGTAAAAATGGGTGCGCTAGAAGGGCTTACGATTTAATAATGAGGACTTTTTTAAGTACGGACAACAACAATCTATCCCAAAGATCGAAAATAGTGCAGTGACATCCTAATTTTCTGGTCTACAGTTAGCCTTGTTGCAACCGGGCTGACATTCCACGAAAACGAGGACAGGGGACGTCATGCACCTGTGCGCAGATGTGCATTCCTCGGCGGCTGTGTCTGTCGTAACTTGCGTTACATGGGTTTGAAAATAATATCTGGGGTTTAACGTCCCAAAACCACGATATGATTATGTGGGACTACGATATGATTAGAGTGCATTGCGGAAATTTCGACCACCTGGGGTTCTGTAAGGTGCACCTAAATGTAAGTACACGGGCCTCAAACATTTTCGCCTCCATCGAAAATGCAGCCGCCGCGGCCGGGATTCGATCCCGAGATCGGAGCAGATAACCAGATGTTCACGTGATTCGACATATTCATATCACCGAGTAAGTAATTTACACGGTCGCCGAAAAACGAGGGTTCCTTTGAATAATGCACCAGTGCACTGTAGGTCATGTGCCTATGAGCGAACGTTTACTAGTATACAAGTTTTGGGCAATAGTGGGAATCCGCTCACAAGTGGACATATGGGAGTGTACCATATAAGAAAGAAAGAAACTGTGTCAGTGATACTTCTGTGGTGTTTTGCAACAAAGAATATGAATGTTCAGACTTGATGTTTTAAGCTACTGGCGATATGTATTTTGGGGGGCAGTGAGCGGAAGTGCACATGCGTATGCTGGCTGTTGAATGGATATATGCAGGAAAGGTTTACCAGCGGAGCTGTTTAAGTTCTAAGAAAATTCGTTAGTCGCGACCATTTTTTACCATCATCCTGAACCAGCACGCACTCACTTCGTCCTCATCTTCATCTTCTGCTTCGCTCCCAGAACACGTGCGCCTACTCTTTCTCGCGTCGGATGCAATAACTCTGATGGGCGAGAGCACGAGTAGACAGAAACTTAGAGAAAGGAAGATAGAAAGAGAAAGAAACCGATAGAAAGAAAAGAAAATGAATGATAGAAAGGAAAAGTTAGAAAGATAGAGAAATAACTGAAGTGTTGTACCGGGCGGGCTGGTATACATTCATGGGAAGGATTTAGCGCGTGGACTGGCAGAGTAAGAGATAGAAAGAAACAGACACGAGAAATATGTAGAAAAATAAACCGAGAGAAGGACAGAAAGGGAGAACATCAAGGAAAGTCAGAAAAAATAGAGAGATAGAAAGAGAGTTAGAAAGAAAGAATCATTGAGAAACAGATGGACAGAGAGAAATGTACGGAACAGAAAGATAGAAAGAGCGAGAGGGGCAAAGAGAGAGAAAGCGAGGAATAGAAATACAGACATAAAAATTGGCTGCGTATCTGCGTGCTTCGCTGCAAATGTCGTCTAAAGACAATAGAAGAGACGCTGCGTGAAATATGGACGCCATCTGGCAATGCGTCGGGAAACATGAATGCTGTGTTGCGGGCTGGTAGTCCCGGCGCAGCAGCAGGCGAAGACCGGCGGTGACCAACGCGACCGGCGGGGACGCCAGCCAGCCCAAACACGCGGTTTGGCGCGAAGCGCTGAAGCAGAAGAAACGTCCGCACTCAACGAGTACTCTACACACACTCTTTTATGTACACGTCGCCTGGGTAAAACAGGAATGCCAGAGCGGCGCCCCATGGCATTCGTACAGTGCAATACAGAACCGAAACCGAAACACAACAATGAGCTCGTGCAGAGGGCACGGAGGAAGGCAAGCTTCAGCGCAGCTTAAGAAACTAAGAAACTAGGGTCTTTAGAATTACGTATGAATGCATTTTCTATTAAAGCAACACACCACCTAATACTTACCTAGTGATGTTGCGCCTCAGATATGCGTAATATTTACTTTCTGATCGACAACGTTCACAAGTATGAACAGCCGTACCAGTCCAAGCTGGGTGGCCGGTAAGCAAGTGGTTCAACTTTGGCCGGGTGGCTGAATCGAGTGACGTGCCGACAAACAGAAAGACAGACAGACCAAAATTTCTTCGTTTAAGTATCCCAAGAAAGACTATCGTCTTTAAAAATAGAGACAGTCAATAGGGCGAACCTGCTCGGCAGAAATAGCGGACCTGTTGAAGCCGAGCACTGGTCCGTGACGCATGAACGAAAATGATCATCATCGTTAGCCGGCACGCGCTGTTTTATCCTCATCTTCCTCTTCGTCATTTTTCTGCCACGACCCAGAACCCGTGCGCCGATTTGTCCGGCGTTGCCTGCAACTGCTCTGATGAATGAGCGAACAATTACAGAATGATAGAGAGAAGGAAAGAAAGAAAGAAAGGGAAAGAAGAAAGAGAAAGATAGATTGGCGAAAAAAGTTCTTGGCGAGGCTGGATTCGAACCCGCTTACCCGCAATCTGAAGGCGCGCGTCGTAACCACTCGGCTATCCAGGCACGGGAGCACCGCATCGTCTTGTATGTTACAGTATTGCAAGGGGGTGGGAAAGAGAAGTGAAGGTGAGGAGGAGGGGAGAGAGTAAAGTATAGAAAGAAAAGAAAAATGGAAATGAAAGGGAAGAAGAACAGAACGAGAAAGAAAGACAGAAAGAGAGGGAATCAAAGAGAGAAATATGTTGTCACGGGCTCGTGACATCGACGAAGGCAGCAGTCGGCGTGTTAGACTAAACTCTTTATTTGGCCGAACCTGTGGCCAGCAAATGCAAAGTCAAACTACAGCAACACACTGATAGCGGCAAATAGAGCGTCGGCCGTCGATGAACTGCTCCTTGATAAGGCGCGTCGGCATTTATACATGTGGCATCGAACATTCGAGCCTTACCGCTGGTGGCCGCGTTAGTTATAAAACAATCTCAACTGCTCGCGTTTGCGGGCTCAAGCCTGTAAGAAGATTCGAAGATAATCTGGAAGGTTCCCAGACATTAGGGCGCGGCTTGCGCAAGGCGGCGGCTGCGCGTGAGGCGAACTCCTTAGATAAAAATGACAAAAAGAGCGCGTGGCAATATAGACAGAAAGAGAGAGAGAGAGAGAGCAATAGGGAAGAAAGAGAAAGAAAGATCGACGGAGAGAGAAATGGAAAGAAATACATAGAGAGAGACAGAAAGAAATGCAAATTTACAGAGAGAACAGAGACCTAGAAAAAAAAATTCGGCAGATCCCACACCTTGTGGGAATCGGTTTCATGCGAAGCAGTCAGCGAGTAGCTCTATACCACATTTTTTTTTGCTTTGAGCCAAGCGTTACGAAGTGGGTCGACGTGATTTAGTAAGTGTAGTAGTTGTGTGCACATCGCGGGCTTACCAGGCACGTCGACAACACTGGTGTTTAAAGGGCAACTTATGGTCTGACGTAACGTCAGCACTCACGGTAGAGCACATACGTCAGTATTATCGAAACTAAGTGCACTTGATGGCGCGATGATGTGAATATCGTACATAACTTTCGCTAGCGTATTCATCCGCGGTCGAGCAACGCTTGAATATAGCTTGCTGAATTATAGGAATACAAATGTAATATTTATTAAACAGCTATAAAAGCGGAGCCAACACTGGAACCACAGACGTTAACCTGACATGACGCATGCGTCGTAGGAGTAAATACTTAGCGCTTACTGCTTTGTTTTAAAATTAGATAGCCAGCACCACAACCACAATTGGCGTTGCACCGACATTACGATTGCATAGGGCGTTCTTCCAAAGCAGTTTCCGGACCTGGCATGGCTCTGTGGAAGAATACCTGACTGCCACGCAGATTGCTTGGGTTCGATTCCTGCTGAGGTCCTGATTTTTATTCTTTGCATTCATCGGGTCTATGCTGCAGGTGTCGGTTTTTACCAATGTCTGTTGTCGCCGTTCTTTGGTAGGTATAAACTTTCAAACACCTGTGGCGCATACCCCTATACCACGGCCCGTGGTAAACGGGTATGTGCCACACGTATCTGGAGGAAAGGGTTTGACGACGTACGCGACAGGATTTTCACGTTTTTCATCTGATGACCAGGCAGTCATATTCGTCAAGTTGCCTTACCCTCCCGTGCTAATTTTGGTCTACACCAAGTTAAGGAGGCGATCACGAGAGCACCCAGACGTAGGCGGCTAGATAGATAGATAGATAGATAGATAGATAGATAGATAGATAGATAGATAGATAGATAGATAGATAGATAGATAGATAGATAGATAGATAGATAGATAGATAGATAGATAGATAGATAGACAGATAGATAGATAGATACGTAGATAGAAACGCTAAAAGTGCCAGAGGTTCGCTAAGAAATGCTTCGCATTTAATACAGGGAACAGAGAATAATAAGCAAGGAGATGAAGAAGGAAAGAGAAAAATGAAGAAAAACATAGAATGCCGCCAAGCTCCGCGTTTCCTTCGGGCTTGGCACAACTGTGCAAAGCTGTTTTAATGTTTTCTTACAATAAAGGTAGTTGCGCGTTACTATTATGAACCAACTAGCCCAGCAACGAATTCCCTTAAGAAACTTAACTTGCAAGGTTGCATAACTAACTCAGACCTTTTGCCACAGTCCAACGTGACATGAACGTCGAAGTAATATTTATGTCTATTCAGTTTACAATCCCAGATACGTCATGCTTCAACTTTAAGTGCACTTTTGAAGATTTAGCTTAGAATAACACACTTTTGGGCGAGTTGGTAATGCATTATGTGAAAACTGTGAGAAAAACGTAGACAAAGGTAAAGACGGACGATGAAAATTTAGGAGCATGTTTTGTTCTTTTTCCTCGGCCGTAGCCCAGCACGAAGCCCTTGAATAAGTCAACCGTGGACAGGCGTTTCGTCTCGCCTCTTAGCTGCTCCATTTAATATAAGTATGAATGCTGCACTCACCTCGAGTAGTTTTCCAATGCGGCTGGTGGCAGTAGGTTGCCCGCGCGGCTTGTACTTGGTACTGCGTCCCATCCACTTCTGATGGGGGTCGAATACTGGATCCCAGTGCTTTCATTACCGGTCACATCTGTGTGCGATAGAGTACACAGGCGTTGATTTGCCAATGTGAAACAATACCGCAGTGTACAAAACTACATTCTAAGAAATAGGTCAGACGAGGAAGTCTTATCTACGTGATTTCTATAGGGTACCCCGACATCAGCACCACCTGCCGAATTGTTTCTATGGCACGCACTAGCTCTTATAATCCCCAAAATATTTCGACGAATAATTATAATTATTATTATATCTGGGGTTTCTCATGCAAAAAGTACGTTATGATTATTAGGCACGCCGTAGCAAACAGTCATGGGCAGTACCTTAAATACTATCTTAGATACCCTTTTGGGTATCTTGTATCTGTATCGCGATACGTCTCGCAAGACGAGTATCTGTATCTGTATTTCCGATACATTCAATAGTGTATCGTGTATCTTAAGATATAAGATACTGCTATAGAAACACTACTGTGCGAAACAAGCAAAGTTGGCTGAACTCCGCTCCTTATGCTGATACTGCTACCACTAAGCCACTGTGATGAAAGTGGTGCGCGTTAGGTGTATGTTTGAAAATTGCGCGACGTGAAAAGAAGACTGAAGGCACGTGCGGGATTCCCTATACAAAAACGACGACGTCGAGGACCGTGGCGCGTAATAGCGCGGGGCACAAGAAGGAAAATAAAAAGTAAACAAGAACCAATGCGGTAAAAACACGGAGCTACCCGAGGCCAATGGATGACCACCACGCAGTTCCTCAGCGCCAATGAGAAGGAAACAAGTGTGCCTGAGGTCGAGGAAAGCCTGGAAGACAGAGTTGGCAGTTCGAGGCGAACGGGACAGCAAGGCGGTAGCCGGGCGCTGAAGGCGGGCAGTCGGGTTACGGACCCGTGCCTTCAGGACTTCACCCGGCGGGACCTTCGGACCGCGGCGTCCAGGGAGGGCGAACTTCAACGGTTCGTCCGTTTGAGAGCAAGGCCTGCTGATCCCGGTGCAGGCAAAGCAAAGGCAGTTGGGCTACGGGCCCGAGTCTTGCATCGAGCCGCCTCATCGGGCTAATCTTGGCTTCGCCATGCATCGCCGAGCATCCTCGTCAACTCCAGGCAGACCCGTCAACTCTACGGTCCTCCAGCCAAGCTTCCGTTAGTGGGTGAGACCAGACTAACATTCTTCCCCGCTCTGCTGTTCAACCGCGCCGGAACTATACCGCTTAACTTAAAACTGTGAACTTGTGCATTGTTTGTGATTAAGAAAGTTTTGCCGTGTGTAGTGAACCTTTTGTTCAGTGTTTAGTGTTTTGTAAATTTTTCCCCTCTCTAATGGTTTATTAAAGTTTTTTGTGCGTGTTAAAACCAACGGCTTCGTCCCTGACAAAGCTCTCCGACGCTCACGTCGTAAAAAGAGCTGTCGAAAACAGAAAAAGAAAGAACCTGCATCACAAATTGGCGTCCGCGACAGGACGAAGCCGTTTTTCATTTTGGGTTTCGGACGCGGTTTAAATCATGACGAACATGCGGGAGCTAATGGCGTTGGCGGAACGTATGGGGATTGAAGGGGCGGAGTTCAAAGCTTGGTACGATGAGAAGGAGGCACAAGCGCGAGAGGAACGGGCTGCGGAACGCGAAGCTAAGAAGGAACAACTCGAAGTGGAGACACGTGCCAAGAAGGAGCAGCTAGAAATGGAGAACCAGAACTTGCTATTGCGTCTCAAAGTCGCCGAAGCTGAGGGTAACCGTGTAGAGACAAGAACGGGTGACCAAGCGCAGGGATCGAGTGTTCCATGCATTGTGAATCCTCACAATTTTATACCGGTATTTAATGAAAACCGGGACGACTTGGACGCCTACTTAAAGAGGTTCGAGAGAGTCGCCACCGGTCAAGAATGGCCTAGAGACAAATGGGCCACGGCTCTAAGTTTATGCTTGAGCGGAGAAGCCTTAAAGGTGTTCGGAAGGCTGCCACCAGAGGATTCCCTCGACTGCAATAAAGCCAAGTTGGCTTGCTTCAACGTTTCCGTTTTACGGCAGAAGGCTACCGTGAAAAGTTCCGACAAAGCAAGCCACAGGACGGTGAAATGGGCAAGCAGTACGCAACTAGGCTACTGAGTTTTTTTGATCGTTGGGTCGAAATGTCCAAGACCGAGAAGGAGTATTCGGCTCTTCGTAACTTAATAGTTACGGAACAGTTCTTAAGCAACTGTCATCAACGGTTGGCGCTTTTCTTGCGTGAAAAGAGCTACAGCAAGCTGGAGGACCTAGCAGAGGCCTCCGACAATTTTTTGGAAGCTCAGAGGCAACCGAACTTGCTAGTATTCCGTGAAAAAACGGAGAGCAAGAACAACACAGAAAAAATGGGAAGTACATCTGATAGAGGTTCAGTGCACTGTTTTGTATGTGGCAAGATGGGTCACAGGGCGTCAGAATGCCGATCGAAGCTCAAGCAACCTTTTTGCGGATATTGCCACAAGGCAGGGCATGATAACAAGACCTGCTCAAAGAAGAACGGACCAGCCAACAAGACCTCATGCCTTTTGTCGCCAGAAGAGTCCGCAAGGGAACATAACCATACGCTGGATAAGCAGGAGGATATAGCTGGCGCGGTGAAAATTCACCCGAAGTTCGCAAACCACCAGATGCCCGTGTTACAGGGTAGAATCTTCGGCCAGACTGTCTCAGTATTGCGAGATACGGGTAGCAACACGCTGGTGGTGCGTCGTTCTTTGGTACCCGATGAAGCTCTGACGGGTACTACCGCTACGCTGTTCTTAGCCGATGGCAGCAGCATCACCGTTCCTGAGGCAGAGGTGGAGATTCATTCGCCTTATTTTTCTGGTACATCTATCGTCAAATGCATGATAAAACCTCTGTATGACATTATCGTCGGAAACGTACCAGGTTCACGAGAAGTCCATGACCCCGATAAGAAGTGGGAAGAAAGAAGCGTGGGGAGACCCAACTCCAAGTATCGCAAGTGGAAAAGAAACAGAGCGAGAAGGCGGTTTTGCGGAATCCTTGGTTGTCGGTGTAAAAAGCAGAGAGCAACGACCGGCCTCTTCCAAGAGCGATGTATGCGCCTTGAAAATGACCAGAAAGGATCTTGCCGCCGCCCAAAAGGAGGGCACGACCTTAGATTCTTACAGGAACAAAGTAGGTCAAGTACTACACTTCCTACTCGTTCCAAATAGAAAAGGGGGTGCTATACCGCTATTACCGGCTACCTTCTGGTAAAATGATCCAACAAGTAGTAGTGCCACAAAGACTGCGTGGACAAGTGCTTACTTTGGCGCACGAAACCTTTATGTCGGAGCACCAAGGAATAAAGAGAACAATTGATCGTGTTCTACAATCCTTTTATTGGGCGGGAGTCCAAGACGCAGTGAGAAGATACGTGCTCTCTTGCGACACATGCCAGCGAACATATCCCAAGAGCAAAGTGGGCAAGGCACCTCTCGGTCGCATGCCGTTGATAGACACGCCATTCGAAAGAGTGGCAGTGGATATCATCGGTCCCTAAAAGCCAATATCACATATGGGTAACCGCTATGTATTGACATTAGTGGACTTCGCCACTAGATATCCCGATGCGATAGCTCTGCCATCCATCGATTCGGCCACAGTAGCCGAGGGATTGATAGAGATGTTTTCTAGAATTGGGTTCCCACGTGAAGTACTGTGCGATCAAGCATCATGCTTCACATCAGAGCTAATGAGAGAAGTCAATGACTTGTTAGCGATCAAGCATCTCAGCTCCACTCCCTATCACCCCATATGTAATGGGTTAGTGGAACGGTTTAGTGGCACACTGAAGCAAATGTTACGTAAATTGTGCCAAGAGGAACCTAAGTCATGGGACCGGTTATTAGCACCCCTCTTGTTTGCGTATCGGGAAGTCCCGCAAGCCAGTCTCGGATTTTCGCCTTTCGAGCTGATCTACGGTAGACATGTTCGGGGTCCTCTTAGTCTGCTGAAGGAGTTATGGACCGGAGACCACGAAAGCGAAGAGGTAAAGGCAACATATGGATATGTCATGGATCTCATAGATCGACTGGAAAAAACATTACAGTTGGCGCAAGAGAACCTGTCACGAGCTAAAGTAACTCAAAAAAATTACTACGACCGGGAAAGTCGAATACGTCGGCTAAAGGTTGGAGACCGCGCCCTTATACTACTTCCCACGACGGAAAACAAACTGCTAATAAATTGGAAGGGGCCCTTCATGGTCACAGGAAAGAAAGGTAACTTCGACTACTGGCCACACATGGGACATACGACTAAGCTGTTTCATATTAATATGCTAAAACGCAACGAAGAGCGTCCTCAAGAAATATCCCCTCAGTCAGCATCTTTCATTGTAGTGGAGGAGGAGGAGACGGACACACCTGTGCCTACTTTCAAATCTACAGAGGGCTTGGGTACCGAAGGAATCAAGCTTGGTCCTAACCTTCGGGAAAGTCAACGAGAAGTTCTCGAGCTCCTAGCCACCCACAAAACGTCTTTTTCGAAGTGCCTGGAAAGACAAACTTGTTAGAGTGCCGTCTCCAACTGACAACGTCTGATCCCATCAACACTCAGCAATATCCGCTACCTTTCGCAATGAAAGAGATAGTCGAGAAAGAAGTAGAAGAAATGCTGCGGTTCGGGGTGATTGAAAAGTCTGACTCGCCATACAACTCGCCATTGGTGTTGGTGAAGAAGCCAGATAAGAGTTATTGTGCCTGCATTGACTTTCGTCGCATTAATGATGTGTTAGTCTCTGACGCAGAACCCATTCCAACAACGGATATATTGTTTACTGAGATCGGCACCAGAAAATTTATTTCCAAGTTTGACTTTACTAAAGGCTATTGGCAGGTGCCCATGGACAAAGAGTCACGGCTAAAAACTGCATTCTCCACTCAATCCGGACAATACCACTTCCTCTATATGCCGTTCGGTATCAAAACAGCGTCCGCAGTGTTTACTCGGCTAATGAGAAGTCTCCTTGAGGGCATGCCGAACGTCGTTCATTACATCGATAATGTTCTAGTCGCTACGACAACTTGGGAGGAACATATACAAACCTTACATGACCTGTTCAATAGGATCCGAGAGGCTGGACTAACAATCAAGCCCCAGAAGTCGGAGGTCGGAATGATGTCGATAGTTTTACTGGGTCACCGACTGGGAGATGGAACAATTCAACCGGTAGAGGATACAATTGCAAAGATTGCAAAAGCCCCACGACCCGCTACGAAGAAACAACTGCGCTCTTTTCTCGGTTTGACAGGATGCTATCGCGATCTTATTTCCTCACTACGCAGAGAAGGCTCAGCCTCTGACAGAAATGACAAAGAAAAGGGAGAATAACAAGATCTGTTGGATAGCCAGAGAGGAAGCGTTCGAAACACTTAAACACGCCATGGCGTCTGGACCCATTTTAAAAGCTCCGAATATCTAACGTGGATTTATACTCCGCAGTGACGCTTCGGATTCTTGCATCGGTGCAGTCCTTATGCAAGAACACGATGGTGTTTTGCACCCGGTATCATACGCCAGTCGTCAACTACTCCCCCGAGAACAAAACTACTCGGCCATCGAGCGGGAGTGCCTCGCGTTAGTTTGGGCTGTGGAGAAGTTCCACATATCTTTATATGGAGCATCTTTCACAGTTCAAACAGATCACCAACCACTGCAGTATTTATCTCGGGCGAAGCACCTCAACAGCAGAGTACTGCGATGGAGTTTAGCCCTGCAGGAATACACCTTTTGCATAGAACATATTAAGGTATCTGAGAACGTTGGGGCCGACTATATGAGTAGATTGCAGTGACTATCCCCGTATGTTCCTGTTGTAAGATTATGTCTCTGTTATAAAGTTGTATTGATGTTATACTACTGTTATTGCACCATTTTTTTTCGTTATGGTTGGTGTCAATGTTCGATCGTTGGTCGTTTAGTGCTACGTGTTGTGCTCCTCATTATTTCGACGTGAGAAGTGCCAAATAACAAAGTGTGTGGTGTTTAGAGTGCTTAGAGGTGATAGCTTATGCGTTTCGCGCACCGAGCAACAGTTTTTCGAACGGAAAAACTTCTCGAAAAGGGGGCCATTGTGATGACAGTGGTGCGCGTTAGGTGTATGTTTGAAAAGTGCGCGACGTGAAAAGAAGACTGAAGGCACGTGCGGGATTCCCTATACAAAAACGACGACGTCGAGGACCGTGGCGCGTAAGAGCGCGGGGCACAAGAAGGAAAATAAAAAACAAAAAAGAACCAATGCGGTAAGAACACGGAGCTACCCGAGGCCAATGGATGACCACCACGCAGTTCCTCAGCGCCAATGAGAAAGAAACAAGTGTGCCTGAGGTCGAGGAAAGCCTGGAAGACTGAGAGTTGGCAGTTCGAGGCGAACGGGACAGCAAGGCGGTAGCCGGGCGCTGAAGACGAGCAGTCGGGTTACGGACGCGAGCATTCAGGACTTCACCCGGCCGGGACCTTCGGACCGCGGCGTCCAGGGAGGGCGAACTTCAACGGTTCGTCCGTTCGAGAGCAAGGCCTGCTGATCCCGGTGCAGGCAAAGCAAAGACAGTTGGGCTACGGGCCCGAGCCGCCTCATCGGGCTAATTTGGCTTCGCCATGCATCGCCGAGCATCGACCGTCCCCTCGTCAACTCCAGGCAGACCCGTCAACTCTACAGTCCTCCAGCCAAGCTTCCGTTAGTGAGTGAGACCAGACTAACATTCTTCCCCGCTCTGCTGTTCAACCGCGCCGGAACTATACCGCTTAACTTAAAACTTTGAACTTGTGCTTTGTTTGTGATTAAGAAAGTTTTGCCGTGTGTAGTGAACCTTTTGTTCAGTGTTTAGTGTTTTGTAGATTTTTCCCCTCTCTAATGGTTTATTAAAGTTTTTTGTGTGTGTTAAAACCAACGGCTTCGTCCCTGACAAAGCTCTCCGACGCTCACGTCGTAAAAAGAGCTGTCGAAAACATAAAAAGAAAGAACCTGCATCACAGCCACCTGAATAAAACTAACGACAGTGAAATTCATTTATGTTTCAGCTAGAGTGATCCAGCAAGGTTAGCGATGAGGTCTGCGCGTCCTTATTGGTGGAGCAGAGTCACGTGGCGGCACTCGCGCAATCTGACGAAAGCAGGCGCGCGAACGTCTACGTGCAGCCGACCTTTTCCTTCCTGGATATTTCCTTTCTTTTTGGTTGCGTGGGTTCCATGACACTTTCTCGTAGCCACTGTACCGTGCTGCGTGCTCTAATGCGTGCGGCGTCTTTCGCGCGAATTGTTATACCGCTATATAGTCTCGTTATCGAAGTTTGTCTTGCGTGGTGCTTCGTTGTGAAGTATCAAGAATTCAGTAATGAGGTTTCTTTGCGTCTCGCGGCTTTCAAACGTCAGTGATTTGAAAGATCTCGTAGATGTAAGTTTGGCGCTTGCTTACGATGAGATTAACTTTTATGCAACTGATATTCTAGCAACTGTCGCATAACCTGCGCCGATGCTAGATGCAATAGAACGGCATTTACGTAACAATATATCTTGGCGTATTGTTTCTTTGTTATTCCTGCTAAATATTTCAAGGAATTTTTTTATCATAAATTGATTGTAAGCACAAGTGTGTTCTTAGCTGTCTTCCGTTTGCATTTCATACATTATCTAGGTCTCTGTGTCGCTTTTGCCCGTCTGCTTACTGCAGTATTTCTTTTGTAACCTGCTGCTAAAATACGTACTCTGCTGTAGTCTTATTTTTTTTTACTGTCTGCATCGTTCCTACTATTTACATATCTACATTCCCCTTGTGATTGCTGGTATGTCAAGGCGATGGGTGGGTAGCGATGCGGGCTTGTTGGTCTGTCATGGTTCTTGGAGGTGGGCGCGAAAAGACACGGACGAAGGGAGTCCTTGTCTTTCGCGTCCACATCCAAGAGTCAAGGCGATGTTGTGGATGAATATATAATAATCTGGGCGTGCCTGGAGTATAACAAAAATTCTTCTTACTACTTATCAAACTAGCGAAATTAAGTTTGCATTAAAATAATGGAGAATATAAGAAAACATCCTAAAATGTCAGGAAAAAGGATTCGAGAACTGTAATACCAAGTACCCCGTTTTCCTCATGAGAGTCCCTGCGAACCGTTTTATGCTAACAATAGGCAATTTCTATAGGTTTTCATTGTCTGACCTTAACATCTGATGCTGACGATGGCTTCACTGTGTGTCACCATTTCTGGCGGCCGCACACGGCAAGGAAACGCCATCGTCCCTGAGAAGCGATAGGATGACGGTCCGCGCGCCGGTTGTTTCGCTCGAAGCACGTTTGAGAGCTCTGCAGTACGGTAGCACATGAGCGCAGTGACATGATTTCATTTCGTATTTCGTGGGCTTTCCTTAAAAGCCGGCAAAAATCCCCACGTAGCATGCATGTGGCCAAAAAAATTAGATCGGTCGTTTTGGAAAGGATCTCTACGACGTGGCGAAACGCACTTGGCCCTAAAGTGAAATATTAAAAATGTTGCATAAACCAATTGGCGCAAGATAAACATACCATAACGAGCGTGACATGAGGGTAAACCATATGTAGTTGTTTTCATTCAGTCGCGGTTAACTTTTTTTAGGTATTTGGTTCTACGCACGTGAAACACCATGTATACTTATTCACCGTGATCGTTTGATACAGAAACGCTTTGCTATTTCGCTGAGATATCTTCGTTTTCCTTTTTTAGATCACCGTAATTTTTTTACTGTTGCAAATCACCAGGCAATTGGAGCCATAAGTGACAACAGTGTTAACAGCAGTGGTATCCTGCGACGCTTTGTGCCACTATAATACAACTGAGAGGTTTCTGGTCGGAACAAGTTCTCTCGGAGAAGAAATGTGAAAAGATTGCACGTGATACCCCTGTCACACTGGACGTTTTAATATCATTCGAATGGAATGACATTCGCATCTAATGAAATTATGCGGCTGCTACTCATCGATATTTAATGTCATTAGAATCGAATTACTTCAGAAATCGAATGAGTTCGAAAAACACATTCGCCGTCGCAGGCGAACCGAATGTGTACTTTCGACCCCAGATACTATTTTAAAATGTAGCGTTCAGCATTCTCAAATTGACCCGCATTCATGCAAACACACTATTAATGTTGCTTTTCTAAGGCATCTGTCATATTAACGAGTACAGGTGTACTCGGCTGTCGCAAAATGTTTTAGGGGCGAAGATCCTTATAGCGGCACCCGTTCGTCCCCGTGGTAGTAGTGTGTAACCAGTCTTAAAAATCACAGCATATCCACGGAGTGAATGATGATGAGTGGGCGAAGCTGCGGAGGTTCATCGGCAAACCGTGAATTTTCCGTGAATTCTGCCCAGTACATCATCACCGACGTGAGATCGGGCGCGTTTATACTAAAGGTTCGATGAGTTATGACGACTTGCAGCTCACTTTAATTTTACATGTGCGCTGTGAATTTTCATTGTTTAGAAAACCATTGCTTTAGAAAACATCTGGCGTCTTCCGTTAAGCAGCTGGCGTCTTTTCGTTTTGCTTCAGAAACATCTGGCGTTCTTTCGTTTTGCTTTTAGAAAACATCTGGCGTCTTGCGTTGGTTTATTTCATCAATCAACGGCGTTTTTAACAAAATTTTTATTGTTTAATCACGCACAGGAGAAATCTCACCAGGCACTACCTTGGAGGCAAACAATGGCTGCTAATGGGAATGAGAGAAAGAAGAAGTCGGCTTTTAGCTAACACTTACACTTCTATTTCTACTAACCTTTCCTACTGGAACATGCCAATGGCTGCTAATGGGGAATGAGAGACAGAAGAATTCGGCTTTGAGTTAACGCGCACGCTGCGAATTTTTTATTGTTCAACAACGCACAGGAGAAATCTCCCACCGGCACCACCTTGGAGGTCAAAGCGTAAGACTGGTTAGGCACTACGACGACGACGAGGGACGAACGGGTGCCGCCTTAAGGAGCTTCGCCCCTAAAACGGAGGGGGCGTGCACACATGAAGGCTCCCTAAAGACAATGCGCTGCGACAGTACGTGATATGTATCGCCCTCTCCTCTCCTACGCTTCCCCCTCTTTCTCCTCTCCTTCAGACTTCACTCTCCCCAATAGGGGCGCATAGGCGGCTTCCACTCCAGCAAGTTCTATGTATCCTCCTTGGGCGTGACATGTTCGCGCCAAAAACTATGTAACAACTAGTCGCGTGACTAGAATTATATCACGTATCAAGTAGTCCCATGACATTTTTAGCCACGTATAGCCAAGCCTAGCCATACTTTTAACTACTAGCGAAAACATAGGATGTCTAGGAAAAGGTTGGCATTACCAGCAAAACTTAGCGACGTCGAACGCTAGCTCCGCTGAGAGTTCCAGCCTTGCGGCACTAGTGAAAGCTGCGCACCTTCTTTCTAGACCAGAGTAGAACCGACGTTGTAATTTCCAACTGCTCTGTTTGCCATATTGATATGTCTAAGCTATGATTGCTTAGTCTGGGAAAACTTTCAATAATGCTTCGATAGGGGCTAGTCAGTACAACACCGTTTTTTTTTTGCTGTTAGACTGATACAGCAGTACAAGACGAAAAGACTAGACGCGCATGTGCGTAAACTTGCAGCTGATTATTGCTCATGGTTTCATGTTTGCCCATATGTATCTAGTCGTTTGGTTTTGTCCAGGTGTATAAGTATAGCGCTGCAAAAGAGCGAAGCTGAGTAAACGGTCAGTGGCACATAGTCCACAACTGTACCATACATAAACGCACAGGTCGCTAAATGCTGATTCGCTGTCAGTGTATGTTTATAGCGCAGAATTCAGATCATTTGGATGTTTTCAATGGTTTCATTGAAGCCATCTCATAGTCGAAAAATTGATGAGTTAATGTCTGGGCTTTTCTCAATCTTATCGTCTGTGGACGAAATTGCAGTAAGTTTGACCGGTGTTTTGAAGGAATAACTCTTTCTCTCACAAGGTATACTTTGCACCGTTTTCGTCAATTCCACATGGGCGGGTTTGTTAATATATGATTTGAACGTTGACACTTGTTTATTTCAACTCATTGCCTAAATTTTTTTGCAGCACGTTATTGTGGCATAAATTGTTCAACTGAACGTAGCCTTTTCAGCCGTTCTTGTTCAGGGAGAACTCACTGAACAGGAGTTGTTCAGTCATTACCTTTTCTTCAACACGGTGTATTCTATTATCAATAATGAATCATTACCTCTGCCCTAGTGTAAGCTGTCTGGTTACGGTGATCTCTTGCTTACCCGAAAGTCGCGTGTTCCATCCCGGCCGCGGCGGTGGCACTTCGACGGATCCGAAATGCTAGAGGCACCTGTACTGTGAGATGCCAGTGCGCTTATGGAACACCGTGTGATCGATATTTCCAGAGTCCTCAGCTACTATTTTTGTATTTATTTGTTGTACAGTACGATCAATCCATTGAAGAGCTAAAGAGTACGCGGCGCCTTTTTTGTGCGCCAACATCTCTTTCACATCATATCAAGATATAAAAAAGCGGTGTGCCTCATAATAATATTGTAGGTGTGGCGTGTGAAACCCCACATGTTAATGTTTAGTGTAAGCAGTCAACACATGACGGGACATACCAATGGCAGTGAGTTAAACCAACACTGAACAGAGTTGGCTACCTTTCACCGAAGGGGAAAAAGGAACTTTTGAGACAAAGAGAAGCCAACTATAGGCAGGGAGGTGGACAAGAGACTACTTTAGAAGCGTAGAAGTTTGGGCTATTTGGTGATGCATAGACTACACTCCTGGTTAGGACGAGGAGGAAAAACATTTCTTCAATACCATATACATGCAGCTGAGGTTTAGCGTGCGAATGTCCACTATTGATGAGGCGGCCAGGAGACCTTCGGTCCTGGCGGCTTCCTCTGCCCGCTCCTTGAGGGCTGCGGCGATAAAAGGATAAAGATAATGACACGTACCATTGGACGAGAACGAGCAGTCGGCTTGGTGGTACTCCGTGTTCCGCTGGAAACGCGAGGTGCCCTGCGGAGTCCTGCAGGCACAGAAGTGTTAACATCTCGTAAGATATTCTACCATCGGTGACGCATATATAAAAGATGTGCGATGCCAGAATGTATTGTCAGCAAGGGTACAGAACGTTGATACGGAGTAAATGGCTTCCCCCTATTATGCACGCCACACGCTGCTGCCCCCGCCACGGTGGTCTAGTGGTTATGGCGCTCGACTGCTGACACGAAGATCGCGGGATCGAATCCCGGCCACGGCGGCTGCATTTTCGATGGAGGCGAAAATGTTTGATGCCCGTGTACTTCGATTTAGTTGCACGTTAAAGAACCCCAGGTGGTCGAAATTTCCGGAGCCCTCCTCTACAGCGTCTCTCATATTCATGTTATCCCTCCTCTAGAGCGTCTCTCATATTCATGTCATGGTTTTGGGACATTAAGCCCCAGATATCATTACATGCTGCTGCAATCATTCGCGTTTGACAGACCCGCCATGCGTCACTTCACCAAGAACGCTCTTGCGCCATTAGTCGAGGACGACAAGCACTCGGGGTCAGAAACTGATAAAGCACCGTCGAGGGAGTGATCGTGTTTACCTCAAAGTGAACATTCCATGTGGAAGATTGCTTATCGTATTGTAATAGCTGTCCAAACTATTTGCGATGTCGCATTGTAATGCTGTCAACACTCCTTGCAACACTCTTTAACTCAGTCTTTGCAACACTAGTGCTTAGATGCCCTACTTTTAAATGCGAAGCATTTCTTAGCGAACCTTTGGCACTTTGAGCGTTTCTATCTATCTATCTATCTATCTATCTATCTATCTATCTATCTATCTATCTATCTATCTATCTATCTATCTATCTATCTATCTATCTATCTATCTATCTATCTATCTATCTATCTATCTGTCTGTCTGTCTATCTATCTATCTATCTATCCGCCTACGTCTGGGGGCACTTATGATCACCTTGGTGATCATAAGTGCTTCGGATCACCAAGGGATCACCATGATCAACTTGGCACTTATGATAAACTTGGTGTAGACCAAAATTGGCATGAAAGGGTAAAAGGATTTCACGAATATGACTGTCGGGTCATGACATGAATAACGTGAAAATCCTGTCTCGTACGTCGTCAAACCCTTTCCTCCACACACGTGCGGCACACATTTACCACGGGCCGCGATGCACGGGTATGCGCCACAGGTGATTGACAGTTTATATCTACCCAGGAACGGCGAGAACAGACATTAAATGCGAGAGCGTTAAGAAAAACCGACATCGGCAGCGTTGAACCAGCGAATGGAAAGAATGGAAATTAGGATCCCAGCAGGAATCGAACCCAAGCATTCTGCGTGGCAATCAGGTATTCTACCACAGAGCCACGCCAGTTCTATAAACTGGTTTGCAAAAACAGCCTATGCAGGGGTAATGTCGGTGCGATGTTAATTGTGGTTGTGGTGCTTGCTATATAATTTTAGAAGAAAGCAAAATACACTACATATGTACTCCGACGATGCAGGCGTCATATCAGATTAATGTCTCAGGTTCCAGTGTTGGCTCCGCTTTTATAGTAGTCTAATAAATATTACATTTGTATCCCTATGATTCAGCAAGCTATATTGAAGCATTGCTCGACCCCGGAGGAATTCATTAACGAAAGTTACGCATGGTACTCACATCATCGCACCGTTAAGTGCACTTAGTCCGCCAGAGCGACGCAGTGTCCTCTTCATTTGCTACGAGGCTGGGCGATGGCCTCATGCTGACCGAGGGTGATGCCAGATTGATTGACAGACGCTTTGCAGACTAGGCTACGTTGGCCACATACGCCCAGGTAGTCTACGAATACGACAAGCACCATCCGTTGATGTTGGTCTACGTAGCACTATCCAGGCCTACCACACTCGACGGCCTATACCTCACCAACTTGACGGGTGAATTCAGACTCCGACATGTCCCCGGGTCTATCGACAGACAGTTTGTCGATGAAATGGCCGAGGCATCCATGATTTCCAACAGCTGTACTATACCTCATACTTCACTACACATGGACCCCTCGTAACCGCGGTCCCGACCTGATCCGATAACAAGTCATGACCAGCTGCTGGTGCTCACTGATCACGGTGATGATGACCTTGTTCAAGAACTCTCAAGAACTTCTTCCATACATGCACACGGGCTCGTGAAACGTGCGTGCGTTCTCCATCATAAGGGACAAGTATAGGCACTACATATCAGCTTACCGCTTCTGGTGCTGGTAATACCCACTTTGCCGTTGGCAGCGTTACCCCACTGTAAACAACTAGTTATGCAACACATATGCGGCTCTTCAACATATATGTGTGCGTATAAAATTTATACAGATCGTCAGCGTCATTTTCTAACGTTTCGTTCAATAAAAAAAATTACGCCACAGTCACCTTCCCGCCGCATGCTAAGAATAACATCAACTCCCACGGTACGTGGGATCTGCCGAATATTTTTTGACACCGAAGCTCGTTAAGCTAGCCGCAGTTTGTCCATCCCTATGTCGAAAAATAAACGGGTATGAAAAAGTTCTGCTGCCGGGAATCTAGCCTACGTCCTCTCTGTCCGCAACGATAAGCGCCCGGCGCGCTACCGACTAAGCCACCAAAGCACACGCCCAACAATCCACAAGCGCGCCTTATATCTATCACACATTCTCTCTCGTACGGCGCTATCTGTTGCCGGGGATATAGACGGGGTGGGGCGGTGCCACCATCTTTAAGCGGTGACGTGAAGTAATGCGTCATGATACTTACTAGAGCCGATAGGAAACGATTCGGCGGCGGCGCAGTTAAAGCATGACCTCCGAGATTTCGCGCAATCTCGTAGATCATGGTTAAAGCGTCTAGATACCAGTAAAAAACACTGGCCGCGTTGCCACTAAAAAGGAAGAAGGCAACAGTGAGTCCAACACTAGGAAACGGGAAAAGCAACGGCGGCTACGAGAATACCCATGAGCGATGTAAAGGCTACGCCAACGACAACGTGCCCGTAGATCAGGTGCGAAATGTTAGTTTCAGCGCGAGTTTATCTCTTGTTGGACATCCATGTCACGTCTGTGACTGTATGAGAGGTGCGAACGCTTGGTTTCAGCGCTAGTTTCTGTGTCTGCTGTTTTGGACATCCATGTCCTGTCTGCGTGGTTTAGCTCGAACCTCTCTGCGCTGATAATCAACATAGAAATACCCTGGATTCACCCAGCTAAAGCCCAGATACGACTTAGAAGCAACATAGAAACAACCGTGATCACCTGGCTAAGGCCTAGAGATAACCTAGAAGCAACCTGACAAGTCTTCAGAATCGTCCAGTTTCGCTCTTTTCAAGGCTTGCGCGGCTTAGTGCAAGCTTCGCCAATTTTTGTCAACAGGCGGAAGCCAAATGTTTCACAGCATAAAAGGAGTGCCTTATTTATTAATTTATTTATTTATTCGTACTTCAAGGATACCGAGGGACATTACAGGGGAGGTGGGCAAGGGAGAAAGAGTAGAAAAAAAGAGAAAATAAAAAGAAAAACAACAGCCGTTCACAGTTAAAATGATGACAAATGATTCGTAACGGCAGTTTTAAATTGACCAACGTTAGTTGAGATGTCAATGTGGGCGGGAAGGTCGTTACAGTCCTGTGCCGTCTGAAGGAAGAACGATTTTGGAAGGTCTTTGTTTGGGAGCGTACGGGATAGACGGCCTTCTCATGACAATGGCGCGATATCCGATGAGCAGGTCTGATGAATGCATTGCCTGGCGGCAAGGAATGAAAGAAGGCAGAGACGTGAAACTTTACGGCGAGAGGCAGGATAAGGAAGGTTAAGTGTGATTTTACTGTTGTCACACTGATATTAGTTTAGTAATTTGAGATAATGAATCTGGTAGCACGATGCTGGATAGATGCAAGCATGTTTGTAAGGTTAACTTGTTGAGGATCAAAAATGGCATTAGCATACTCAAGTTTAGGCCGGACAAGCGTTTTATAGGCTATTAGTTTAGTACTGGTAGGTGCCGAGGCAAGGTTGCGACTAACGTAACCGAGGACTCCATTCGCAGATTTACTAATGTTAGTGCGTAGCGACCATGTCAAATCATAGGATATTTGAACGCCTCGTCGTTACTTACGAAACTCTTCTTAAAATTTAGGGACATTAACCAGTTTTCACACCATTCTTGAATAGCGTTAACATCCCTCTGCAAAACGGAAGAATGTAAAACGTTGATTCAGTGTGATAGAGAAACTAATCATCGGCGAATAGTCGAATAGTAGAGTTAATATTACATGGAAGGTCAATATTATAAATTGAAAAAAAGTAGGGGGCCTAATACCGTACCTTGTGGAACGCTGGAGTGAACACGGCAGAGGGGAGACATGCAGGAGTTGGCAACAAAAAACTGCCGGCGATCAGTTAAGAATTCACGAATCCAGTTGAGCACTGATGAGTGTAAGTTAAGGCATGAAAGTTAAGCAGTAAGTGACGATGCGAAACTTTATGGAATGCTTTTTTGACGTCCAGAAATATGGCGTCATTGTGAATAGTATTATCAAGGTGCGAGTGAATTTATGGAGGAAGAGGGCTAGTTAGGTTTCACAAGAGTTACCGGGAAGAAAACCATGCTGATTAGCATTCAAAAAGTCGTTAGCAGACAAAAAATACGCTACTTCGGAATACACGATATGTTCCATTATTTTGCAGCAGACACTGGTGATGGATATGGGGCTGTAATTACCTTTCTTGAAGACAGGAACGAGCTTCCCGATCCTCCAGTCCTCTGGAACTGAATCTGCATCTAGTGATTGCTGAAATACTAATGATAATATAAGGCTGGTTACATGTTTGGTGTTTTTCAACACCTTGGTATTTATACCGTCTGTTCCAGCAGCTGACGAATTCTTTAGTTTGTCGATGATACGAACAATACCACTAGGGCTAAAGGTAATACAATTCATATGTGAATGCGCGTAGGATGGGAATGAAGGAAGGGTCTCAGTGGTTTCACGGGTGGCTTGCTATCATCAGGGCTAGATCAAATTTTTACCCCTATCTTTACGGCAGGCCTTTGAAAGGTGTGAGCGACCACCACGCCTTGTGTTGGCTAGCTTATGTGGAGGACCCTTCAGGTCGCCTGGCACGGTGGAGTCTACGACTTCCGGAATTCAACATTTCCGTCGTTTACAAGTCCGGACGAAAGCACTCTGACGCCAACTGCGTGTCTCGTGCCCCTTTTGACCCAACGCCTCAGGATGACCAAGATGGTGACTGCTTCTTCAGACCTTAATTGCCGACGACTTCGCCGATCAACAGCTAGCCGACCCAGAACTCAATGCCCTTGGGTAATAATACCTCAAGGGCAAGGCCACCGTTGTTACAGATGTATTCAAGGGAGGACTGGCGTCGTTTTTCTTGTGGAACGGTGTTTTCCTAGACAAGAACTTCTCTCGTCCTCGAGCCAACCACCTGCTCGTTATACCTTCAGCATTACGTCCATAGGTTCTGGAAGCTCTACATAATGATCCGATATCTGGACACATTGAATTTTGCCGCATGCTCGCGAGGATACAAGAAAAGTATTACTGGCCTTGCCTCACTGCCTACGTCACCCACTACCTAAAGACTTACTGAGACTTTCAGAGACTGAAGACACCGCCGAATAGGCCAGCCGCACTTCTGCAGCCCATCGAGCTGCCTCGCCGGCCGTTCGAGCAAAATCGGGATGGACTTACTGGGGCCGTTCCCGGCGTCAATTTCTGGAAACAAATTGATCGTCGCAGCTACCGATTAACTCACCCCCCGCTACGCCTAGACAAGGGCCCTGCCCAAAGGCAGTGCCGCCAAGGTAGCAAAGTTCTACGTTGAAAACATCGTCCTGCGGCACGGTGACACAGAGGTCCTCATTACTGACAGAGGTACAATCTTTACTGCGGACCAAACCGACACAATCTTGAGATACAGCCAGACAAGTCACCGCCGGGGCACCGCGGATATTTCGACGAAGAAGGCGACCGCTAGTGGCAGGAATTCCTGCAGTAATTTAACTTTGTCATTTAAATGGCGGAGCTCTTTAAGCTTTTTGCTGCGCCTGGTAGTGCGAACAGGAATCATCGTCGTCATGATCGAGTACGCACTCGATACGTCCTCCTGAGCTGCTGCTTCGCTCCCACAACACGTGCGACGATTTGTCCGGCGTGGAATACAAAAACTATGATGGACGAGCCTGTTACGCGACTAAACATCACGTAACATAACGTAGCAACTAGTCATGGTGCTGAAATCGCGTAACATCACGTAAGAACTAGTCACGCGACTAAATGATACGTAACATCCCGTTATTTCCAATCACGTGAATAAAATCGCGTAATAGATAGTGACGTGACATGTTCGCGCCAGAAACTATCTAACAACTAGTCGCGTGACTAGAATTATATCACTTAACAAGTAGCCCCGTGACATGTCTAGCCAAGTATAGCCAAGCCTAGCCATACTTCGAACTTTCAGCGAAAACTTAGCATGTCTAGGAAAAGGTTGAAATCACTAGCAAAACTTAGCTACGTCGAACGCTAGCTCCGCTGATGGTTCCAGCCTTGCGGCAATATTGAAAGCTGCGCACCTTCTTTCTAGATCAGAGTAGAACTGATCTTTTAATTTCCAACTGCTCTCTTTGTCATATTGATATGTCTAAGCTATGATTGCTTAGTCTGGGAAAACTTTCAATAGTGCTTCGATAGGGGCTAGTTAGTACGGCACCGTTTTTTTGCTGTGTTAGACTGGTACAGCAGGAAAAGACGAAAGGCCTAGACACATATGTGCGTAAACGTGCAGCTTATTATTGCTCATGGTTGCATGTTTGCGCGCATATGTATCTAGTCGTTTGGTGTTGTCCATGTGCATCAGTGTAGCGCTGCAAAAAAAAAAGCTGAGTAAACGGTCAGTGGCACATAGTCGACAACTGCCGGCCTCATTACTGACAGAGGTACAATCTTCACTGCGGACCGAACCCAGACAATCTTAAGATGCAGTCAGACAAGTCACCGCCGACCACCGCCTACCAGCTACAGACCAATGGCCTCACCGAGCGTCTAAGACCATTTCCGACATGCTGGTCATGTACGTCGACGTCGAGACATGACTTGGGATGCCGTCCTTTCGTATGTGACCTTCGCATACAACACGACCGTACAAGAAACGACGCAGATGACTCCATACAAGTTGGTCTACGGAAGGAGCCCGGTAACCACCCTAGACGTCATGCTACCCAACGTCACCGACGCGTAAAATATCGACGTCACCGTCTGCCTTCAGCGCGCCGAAAAGCGCGACAACTCGCCCGTCTGCGCATCCAGTGCAAGCAAAAGACCAAGAGGCGTCGCTACAACCTTCGACAACGCCAAGTACAGTACCCGCCCGGCGACCGTGCCTTGGTTTGGACACCGATACGCCGACGAGAACTCAGTGAAAAACTTCGTCGATACTTCAGGCCATACAAAGTGACTCGACGTTTGCAGAATATAACAGCACGAAGGACGGGACTAAAGACACAAAAACCACAGGACGAATGCTGTTTTTGTGTCTTCAGTCCCGTCCTTCATGCTGTTATATTTTGAAAATATCGCACCAACTTGCCCAGACAAAGTCTCTGATTTGGCGTCTCCGACCTCTGGACTACGGGGTTGTCTCGGACGGCATTACGAACTCTCAGCGGCGCAGCGCAGTGCATAATGTGAAGTCGTTCATGTCGTGCGCCTGAGCCATTCTGTGCGCGTTAAGGAACCTGAGGACTCTAGTTTTGCTTGATTAATGTTCTTTCGTGTTGCATGCATGTGTTGAATTCCATGTTCTGTTTTAACCATCGGCGCGATGCTTTTCAGAGGGGGGCACTGCCACGAGTGTCTATTTGCAATGTACTATTCGGGTTTGACCCACAAAGACTGTTAGCAATGCTCGGCACAGACCGCGCCGCAGTCTTTGAGAAGCTTCGCGATGCTTTTCAGAGGGGGCACTGCCACGAGTGTCTATTTGCAATGTATTCGGGTTTGACCCACAAAGACTGTTAGCAATGCTCGGCGCAGACCGCGCCGCAGTCTTTGAGAAGCTTCGCGATTGTAGTAGGTCATTTTGTTAACCCTATCAGCCCTTAATTTTTTATTTCAGTCGGAGAACCTTTTTGTGCGTGTGTTCCTAATAGTTAGGACATCAAAAGACCAAAAACGAGAAACTGAGCCATTGGTGCAAGCATCTGTTGAATAATAAACATGGAGAAAAATTAGGTCATCGGGGCTCAGTGGTTGAGAAATGAGAAAAATGGCTTCTTTATTCCTGCGACTCACTAGAGTACGCAAAATATGAACCAACGTCTTATTTTTCAGTGTGACATTCCTTGAAACAGCTTCTGTACGACGTCCCGAAAATGGCGCTTAGCCGCCTCAGCTTACCTGTCTCGGCGTCACCCACCACTTCCGCCAAGCTTCTTCGTGGCTCCCAGCCCCGAAAACATGCCGCAACTTTGGCGTCAATCGCAGTGGCGATCATTGGAGAATTTTTCCCCCAAGAATGAGCAATTTTGGTTTCATTCCCGAGGTGCTTGGGGAAATGCTGTGTGATGGTGTCAAATGACACAGCCAGGGCTGTAAGGGCCCTGGCGGCCCCTCTCGGTCCTATGCGCGCAGGGCGCGAATGGTCAATATTCCAGAGAATGCGCGACCAGCAGTGATAAGACTATAAAGTTCGATGCGTGATGTGCAAAAGACGTCAGGTCTGAGCGATGATCAGTTATCGACGGCCGACGCTCAAATAAAAAGTTTAATCTAACACGCCCGCGGCTGCCTTTGTCAACGTCATGACCACGTGACACTACGTTTAGGTCGAAATAAATAGCCGTAAATTATCAGTCTGCTGCCGCGTATTCATGTCACCGGGCGATCTGCTTGGGTGCAATTACTAAGTCGCACTTACCTCGCATTCTGCTGCGAAATGCGTGCCCTGCTTGTGGACGGCACTGATGCGTAACTGCTGTTACCTTTCGTCATAACCAATGGGCTTTCTGCTTGAGGCATCTCTGGCGGTGGTATTTGCATGTTCACACTGGACAGTACAGGAAAGAGTAATACATGTATATAAACTATAGACTTCGCTCATATTCTGTTGAAACCGTGCCGCATTACCTATTTTTTTAGCGTAGAGCAGATGGCGTTAGACATAGACATGCGCACAGGGTGGGCATGGGGGCGGCGCCCCTTCAATCGTTCAAGGAGGGCGCCAAGTCCGTCCCATACCGTTTCTCAGCGGCAGGGCTGGGCTGTATCGCGGTAGTATCTTAGAGAGACTTTTGTATGCACAACTTTACATTAAAAATGTATTTTTATCTCAGTAGTGAAATACTTATACGATGTATAGATTATATCGCGACACTGCACAGCACACGGGTACCTCGTAACATCTTTTTGTCCGAAATGAGCCGACGTGTTACCAAGGAGAAAGTAGAGATTTTCTGTGCTAAGGCAAGCAAAGGGGCTCCACTCGTCGGTCACAGGGTGGTCGCTGAAGGTTTTTTGTACGCACAGAATAGCCAATGTAGTAAAGCGGTCGACGCAGCTGACATTAGGGCACCCGAGGCAGTATTGTCGGCCTCTTCCAACGAAAGCCGCTGCGTCTCAAGGCCGTTGCAGCAGGCCAAATTTTTTTTCGGGCGAACATCCAATTTGCGAATTTACGAGTCTAGTGCTGAGGCCGAACCTACGTACGCTATAAAGAGGATATCCAATTGAATTCACATGTGAAGCTAATTGATTAAGTGCAGCTAAAGCAACAACCTTCTCAGCAAACAGATATCGCGCTTCAAATAAATGTATTTTTTTCTTAATTAACTAGTCTTCGATGGTGATTCGGGCGATCGCTAGACTTGCAAGTTATAGTTCGCTGCAACTTTATGAGCACTATCATGCTGCACGTATTATTGTGCCTACGGAGCATCAGCATCCTCGAAACAAACAAATATTTCGTTAACTGTATTCCCCTGTCTGTATTCCGGGATACTTTTATTGTCTTTTTGCAAAAGTATCTCAGAAATGTACCGTTATTTCTAAGACGAATGCATCTCAGTATCTGTATTTTAGGCTTCGAACACATGTGTTCCGATATCTGCAATCCGGAATACTTATCTATCTCTGCGGAGCCCAGCTCAGCTGGTCATGTCCTCGCATTGCTTAATTAAGGTGCCGGACTATGGTCACACCGGTTTTTCACGATACTGGAGGCCGAGGACCACTGATGTCGTATTCCAGAAACTGTTTAATTCCGGCCCTTTTGGCTGGAAGGCCGGGCACCAATACTTTCGCTTCTGCATTCATGGCGAATCTTGTCTTCGTTGATCTTCGCTCCGCTGTCGCCTAAGACGGATGCAACTTTAGAAGTCCGCGGCATTTTCTCCTCAAAGTCGTATGCACACAAGCCTGCACCAATGGGCGCGCACTGCAGACTGCCATCGTTAGCCGGAGGGCTGGTAAGCCCGCCTTTCGAGAAGATTGCCGAGTGCACGAGCGGGACTATTTCGTTAGTAGCGGAGGCGATCGGCTGTCGCGCTCCGGCCATCTAGGCGGGGCCTCTCTGGCATTCTTAAGTTGTATCCGACTGTAGATTCAGAGGGCTGGGTTCGCTGCAGTGAAACCTAGCCCCCCCCCCCCCCCCCGCTCTCCTAATAGAGAATCCGGCGCACGCCTATGGTATTAATATACCCCCGTGAAAGTAAAAAACAACTACAAATAAAAAGGCAGTCGGCGACACTATGGCCCATGGCCTAAGATATGACCTATGGCAATATGCTATGGCGGTAGATGAAAGTTGAGCATCAGTATGAGTAACGTAGCCAGCCCGATACAAATATAAAGAAAGTATAACGGGTGCAGGGCATTAAATGGGAGATTATCGTACAAAGCAGGAAACAGAAAGATCGTAATAGGTGCGATAATAAGGGCTTGTTACAGAGAACCAGCCAGGATATTTAAAGAGAAAAAGTGAATATTTACAGAACAGAAACGAAACAATACTAAGGGACTTCGCGAAAGAAACATTTTTTTGACATCATGGTATCACTGCATGAAAATGGTTGCGGATTTGTTGGAGAGACCATCCGTGGATGATAAAGGAAGCAATATTGTGGGGAATGTCTTTCCAATGGCTCGCAGAAGGGCTGAAGCACTGAAAACTGGCTCGTACGTTTTGCACACCTAATGTTGAACTGATGGCTTGATGCAGTGGCGATACTTAAAATCGAGCATGAGGAGCGGTGGAATAGGAAAGCCCATTCTAAGATAGCAACAGGGAAACATTGCACCGTCGCAATTTACCCGCCGGCCTTGCTTGTGTTGACGTTCTTCATTTGTGAACACATCGTTGCTTGGCTTGTTTTTTTACTGTCATAAATTTATTCTAATGCTCGAGGCATATTCTCGGTGTAGACGTTGTCCCTCTGCCACACCATTTACGCGCATGCGCTGCCACCACGCGCATCTTTACATTTTGAGACGTCAACAGGCGTGAAGACACGAGAGAAAGATCGCTAAGTTGAAAAAAAATAAAACAAAAAAAAGCGAAGCCTGCGCGGGATAAGGAGCACAGTCACAGCCAAAACAAGAAGAGCGGCCTTTCTTGAGCCCCTGTAAACTCTCTTGGGCCAGCTAATCCAACTACACTTGCAAGGAGCCCACCACGCCACAAACCATAATTTATGCGAAGTCTGGAAGCGGCAACTATGCCATTATTCGTCATTCTGCGGAGAAGCGAGGTACGCGTTTGACATCTGTGAGGCATTATGTGTACTTTTGATGCTGTGGGGCGAGAAGGCGATGGCGTGATCGGGCCCCGTGGACATCGCCTTCAGCCGTGTCGTAAGGCAAGGAGCTTTTGTGAATGGGGCGTCGGCCGTTTCACACTCTCCTATAAAATACCTACCGCAAGTGCATTTACGACGTGCCCACTACGCGGTATATCTTCCTTTTGCAAATTGGCGACGTACCCGCTACGTGTCCGTAAGGTCCCACGTGCACCTGCGCATCTGCACACCTTGTAATGGGTGGCCAGCTGTAATCCGCCCGCTTCTTGCGCAATCCACATATCTTGACGGCTGGTGCGATTCTGCGGTTCTGCCACGCAATACTCCATGCGTTAGGGAGACCCCTCCCACTACATGGCATTCTTACAGTTGTTTTTTTTTACGAAGGAGCTTCCAGCACTGCTCTGACTCCGTGGTAGAACACCTGCTTGCCACGCTGAAGGCCAGGGTTAGAGCCGAACCGATTTTTTTTAATATTTCTGTATTTGACTCTAGCTCGAATTTTCGCTCACGGACAACACTGATTTTTCGCTAAACCAACGACGATGCCACCGACACTAGAATTTCAGCGAAACGAGCTCTTTAACACTATCGCAATAGTAAACCCATAATGATATTATGCACTCTACGATGCACCTTTCCACAACATATTCAGAAAGAAATGTTCATAAGAAGCCCAGCTGTTGAATCTTTGATCCGTGCTTGCCTGGTTTGTTCTCGGAACTTTCTTGTAGCCTTTCTTCAAATAGGCTTTTCTTCAAAATGGGGTTAAAGAACCCCAGGTGGTCGAAATTTCCGGAGCCCTCCACTACGGCGTCTCTCATAATCATATCGTGGTTTTGGGACGTTAAACCCCAGATATTATTATTCCTTCATGTTTGACATGGAAGCGACGGCATCTTAGCGCCTGCGAGGCTTCGTTTCACGTTCTTCGTGTTTTACACGCACCGAGGATGCTTTCGAGATCATTTGATCAGCCCCTGGATGTGTTCGTTCCTTCGACTACGCAGTTTCCCGAGAGGAGAGCAAGCACTTTTTGGCTGTCTGAAATAAATTGCAAATTCTCTGCGGCGCGCAGTACTAAAATCGGCTCATATGGTTGTAGGAGTCTTGAATACTTACCGCCACCCTTTCCCGAGTGTGTTCAAAAAATGGTGCAAAGACCTTTAATGCATCCATTCAAGAGTAGTTGCTTGCTTGGCTAGCTGGTTAATTGTAACTCGTGTAAAAGAACAAAAAAGTGGAAAGGAGGACGACAGAAACAGAGTGTAAACAGCGCCCTTCACACCGTCTCGGGCGTCATCCTTTCCACTTTTTCGCGCTGTTATATGGGTAGCCATTTGATGAAGCTTGTATGAAGGCTAGACCGATCACGGGCGCCGGCTGAAAAACTGTATGGTTCTTATTTCATAGCAATAATAATTGTGCTTTTCTATCCCGCAACCGCGATGTGATTATCAGTGACGCCTTAATGAAGGACTCCTGAAATTTCGACTATCTGGAGTTATTTAACAGGCACCTCAATATAAGCACGGCGCCCTCTAGCTTTTTGCCTCCATGGAAATGCGGCTGCCGTTCCGACTCGATCGCGCAACCTTTGGGAAGTTACTGCCGGTGTGTTCTTCCACCGCGCCGTTTGAACTTGTTAAACGTTGGGTGTGTTCGGCTTCCTGAGTGCGGTGTCCAAACTGATAAAGAACGGTGCTACTCTGCTGAAAAACACCACTCTCCTTTGCAGCTATGGCTAATAAGGATGATCACGACACGATCTTCTTTTGGTACTGTAACGGCTAAAAACGCTCTTTGTAACGACTGCGGTTGCGAGGAGACATTAGAATACATCTTGCACGATTGTCCTCGCTACAACGTGCAAAGACAATCACTCGCTCTAGCTTGGGTTTTTAGAGGTCGCCATCGTTCAGCACTGTTCTTAGGCTTCCACCAGAGTATGGCGCCCCCTCTATCTTGCATGCGTGTGTGCCTATATATTTTTGTGCCCAGTAAGGAGCAGGGGTACATTCGTCTGAGCAAGCAGCTCGTACGTGTCGGTCCATCACTGCGTGCCCGTGCTCCCGCGTCACTAACCACGCAGCAACCCTTACCACGGACCGATGTCGGCAGCTGCCTCTTTAGCATATCGTCCTGAAAAGGGATCGCGGATACAGACACTGTTGAAATTGCTGAAGGCAACAGACTTCCGCAGCCGCTCATAGACTAATAAGTGTGTATATACTAACATTTGCGGTTTAAGTACTAGAATGGTGATATGATTGATGCGCGTCCTAATGGAGGGCTCCGTACATTTCAGCAATGAAATGTTCTTAAACGTGCACCGACATCGCGCAGTAGACAAGCCTCCTGCATTTCGCCTCCATCGATATGTCGGCCGGCATCGAACATAGGACCTTCGGGTCAGCAGCCGAGAACCCTGACCACTGTATCACCCAGGGCGATAATAATGATGTACACCGCACAAGAATGACTGACTGTGATGCGTGTGGGCTTCACTCTTTTCTTTACACTTCGGCCTTACCCAGTGTAGATTAGCACACTGTTCCTAGCTGGTTAACATCCATGCCTTCCTGGTCCTTCCTATACTTGTGTCGAAACAAAATATCGTAAATTAACAGCCTGCTGCCCTCGTAGACATCTCGCCGTGCAATTAACATCGATTGAAATAATTTTGTTGACACTCACCGCGTATTATGCTCCTGAATTGGCGCACTGCTTGTGTGCGGTACTGATGTGTGACGGCTACCAGCTGCCGTCATGAGCAACCGTCTTGATGATTCAGGCGTCTCTGGCGGTGGTAGTTGCACACCGAAACTGTACAGTACAGTAACGAGCAATAAATTCATATATATTAAAGACTTAGCTCGTATTCTTGTTAAAGAGGACAGTATTACGTATTCTTTAGCGCAGATGAGATAGCAGTATAGATAGACATGCACACAGAGTAGGCGTGGGGCGGCTCCTCTCCGATCACCGAGGAAGGGCGCCAAGTCCACCCCATATTTACTCATCCGGTCCTGCCCCGTCATATTTTAAGTGCAGCGTTATGGTCACGCAGGTTTTGGACGATAATGGCGGCTGAGAACCTCCGATGTTGCATTCCAGGAACTGTTCAATTCCCCCCTTATCCCCGGAAGGCCGGGTGCCAATACTTTCCTTTTTGCATCCTCCGGGTAGTTTTTCTTATTTTATCTCCTAGACTCAGAGGGCTGGGGGCGCTGCGGTGGAGCCTACCCTCCAGAGAACCCTGTGGACGCCTATGGCTTCAATATACCCCCTTCCTAGTAAAAAAAACAACTAAATATAAAAAGGCGGTAGAGGACACTATTTGCTATGACGTATGGTAATGACTAATTGCGGTAGATGAAACTATCAGTTGAGTATCATTATGGCAACGCGTGTTTATAAATCTTATTTTGATGTATTCGGATTTCGGCCAAAAGGACTGTTAGCAACGCTCGGCGCAGCCCGCGCCGCAATGCATGAGAAGCATCGGCGATTATTTGAGATCTTTCTGTTCAGTTTATGCGCAGGACGCGAACAGTGAAGTTTAGTCTAGAGCGTTTGCGAGCACTAGCGATTACACTTGAAAGTTTTATGACGGCGCGCTCCGCCGCCGTCATATAACCTTCAGGACGGCGCGCTCCGCCAAAGATTACCGACGGCCGACGCTCTGTTCGCAGCTCTCAGTCTAAAGTGGGTATAGGCTCCTAAAGCAACGTCGAGTGGCGCCACTGCTCTAATCGCAACTGGGGTGCATCCACGGCCACAACACTGCCGCACCCACCTCCGTGCACGCGCAGAGCTCTCGGATAGCATCTGTGGTGCGTCACAATGTAACTATTGCTGACTAGCAGTACTCTGGGCCGAATTAGAAGCGCATGCGCACACGTGTCCTTGCCGCCGTCCCTGGCAAATCCGGCGACCCACCGCCTTCGCGGGCAGCGTCTCCCCCAGTAATGCATAGCTCAGGCGCGCGAGCGTCGCGCCCAAACTTGCCCTTGGGTTCCCTGTTCTGTGTACAGTACTCACTGATTGAAATGGGACACTGGGAGCGCGTGACCGCCGGTACATGCAGCGCCGCTGGTGGGTGCTCATGGAATCAATGTGCTGCACTGTGGTATAGAGCGAAGGGGAGAACATCTACGCAGCATAATTGGTCTTTCCCGTTGCCAACGACAGGCCAGTAGTTCACCACACTACCAGCGTAGCGCTGCAAGACTTGTGCGCTTTCCTATGACGACCGAAATTTACTCGCCGGTGCGCACCTCCTCTATTGCGGCGCGAGCAGAGGCCACTCTCGTTATACATGCTCTTTGGCGATGCGGCCCGCATGCAGTGCAATTAAGACACAGGATTCAGCTATGAGATTGCGCCTTACATGCGTCCATTGAAGCTACATCGGCCGCTGCTTACAACACAATGCAGATTGGGCATGTCGAACTTGGGCGAAGGAAGCGGAAAGAACACATATATTATTTTACTTCACCGCGACATGTCACTTTGATTGATAACCACGACGGTAGTGGACCCTGCACTTGAACGTTGGCAGAATGCACTGCTTCCATGCACGCTGTAAGGCGCCATCTCTTAGCTGAATCACGTGCCTTACTTGCGCAGCGTGCTTGCCGCATCGCCGAGGTGCATGCATAACGATAGCGTCCTCTGCTCGCGCCGCAATATAGGATGCGCGCACCGGTGAGCCATTTCGGTCGGCATAGGAAAGCACGCAAGACTTGCAGCGCCACGTTGGCAGTGTGGTGAACTACATGCCGGCTCATTGGCAACCGGAACTAGCGATTCTGCTTCGTAGATGCTCTCCCTTCGTTATACACCACAATAGAACACCTTGGTTCTATGAGCACCGACGAGCATCGCTGCATGTACCGGCGGACAAGTACTCCGAAGGTCCTATTTCAATCCGTGAGTACTGTACAGTGACTTTTCGTTCCCCGCGCAGAAGTTCGCCCAAATTAAGAGCTTCGTTTTAAACATGCCGACTGCTGCCTGCTTGAACATCACAGCCATGTGACAGTGTTCAGTAACGAAGCAGGCACGGTAAAAATTTGAAGAAAACACTCTAAAAACTGAAACTCCTGCAGTGAGAGTTATAGAGCTGTGTTACTCCCACAGATCTCATTATGCTCTCTCTCAGGGAGGCGCTTTACTCTCTTTTGGCCAGGAGGAGTGAAAAGGCCTTTCACTCCTCCTGGCGAAAGAGAGTAAAGTGCCTGTTTCACTCCCGCATCCCACGAGAGAGTAAAATGTTGTTTTACTCTCTTGCCATATAAAAGCTTGTTAGCTTGTTTTAGTCTTGCAACTCTCCAAATATAACGAGCTGTAAAGAAAAGTTCGTGCAGTCTAATATCTTTGGCAGTAGCTGAATCGATGAAGTGACGGCGATAGATTCCTCGTCAACTTATCGCGACGAAAACCGCTGACATGCACAAAGAATCTGCGATCATAAATGTACGCGATTGTACTCACGCGTACGCACAATCTGAGTCAGGTCCTAGTTATTAACTGACTAGAGGCGGCACGCCGCAGCGTACGCAATAAAATGCTGTGGACAGAAAGCACGAGATAAAAAAGAAAAAAAAAGGGGGGGGGGGACTCTTAGTTTCGCCTTTAAAACGCGACAGCGGTATTCGTACACACGCATGGTCGCGCGCGCGCGCGCACACACACACACACACACTATCGCCTTCTCAATCGCTAGCTTGCCGGCGCTTCTCGATGGAGACGTATACACAGTGCCGCAAGGAAAGCCAAAGTGCAAACGCCCTCTCTCTCTCTCTCTCTCTCTCTCTCTTTGCATCTACCTCGCATTTTCGCTCACGACCAACCAACGCTGCTCTTTCGCTCAGAACCAATGACGCCGACGCCGCCGACACTGGAATTCCTGCGAGAGGAGCTCTTTGACGCTACCGCGTCAAAATAAAAAATATGTATATAAACGCGACTTCCTTCAAGCGGCCGCTAAACGGGAGGGCTGTTACATGAGCCGCCGAGAAACACGATAACGCAACCTTACGACGCATGCGCGAGCGAGGAAAGACAAAATAAAAACAAAACACACACACACACACGCACACCAGGAGAGGAGAAGCGTGCGTGCTAAAGTCGAAGTCTCGCCGTCGCCCATCGCTGCCTTCGCCATTTTCTCCTATTGCCCGGTCATCGAAGTTTCCGAATTGCTCAGCTGTGTCGGCTGTGCGTGCCCGTGTCTTGTGTGTGCGCGACTGTGATCTCAACGCTGGACGTGAACGGCATTTAGCGACGGCAGTGCAACATCCCGTACTGTGAGCATGTTCGTGTTGGTTTCATGAAGGTCTGGAGACTCAAGCGTGCTTGCTCCTCCGTGTATGCGTGTTCGGCCAGCCCCTGGTTAGGCACAGTCGGAAATGCGAACGGTAAGTGGTGCTTCTGTGTTCTCAGTTTCACGTCGCTCACGGGTGTAGTGCTGCACAGTGTGTCGCGTGGAAACTACAATAAAAAGCAGAATGGAAAAGCATTACACGCACATACGTGTGATGCCTGATGCGCGTTTAAAAAGCTTTTGTGAAGGCACATGCTTTGCACGGCCAGTCTATCGAAGAGCGGGTACGCCTCAATGAAGACAATTTGTGCTATACAATTTCTTTGCTGCCATAAAGCGTGAATGCGGCAGCGTGCTTTCAGAAAATATAAACAAGCGAGAGGCCGCGGTTATCATTCCGTCATGTGTGCATTAAGGGCAAATTTTGTTTTCATTTGGATCAGTTGTAGTTGTCAGCCTCGGTTGTACGATGGTTGCGGTGCTCGGCTGCCGACCCGAAATTCGATCTCGGCCCAGGCGGTAGCATTTCGGTGGAGGCGAAACGCTAAACGCCTGTGTACTCTGCGATGTCAGTGCACGTTAAAGAAAAACAGATGGGCGAAACTTCAGGAGCCCTTCGTTGCGCCCTTCACTTTTTTAGAAAAACGCCTTTTTATAATTCATTTTCGGTAAAACACCCCCCTCCATCAGAATTTCGCTCCCCCCCTTCCCCTGTGGCTACGGGCCTGGCGTACGCTATTCCAAATCTCCCTAATATTAGTAAGTGGGAATACTTTTCGATAACAATTTTGCATTGCGCACTTTGTTCGTCCCTAAGACAAAAAAAAAAGAAACAGCATACCATATATAGGCTAATAACGTCATTAGGTTGGACTAGAACGAATAAATTATGCTGCAGAGATATGATTATGGCCATATTATGTGAAAGTTGTCTGCTAAGTGACAGCGTTTATGGTGAAGCACGTGCATTTTACGATATTGTCACTTAATTCGTGACAATTTTGTGACATAATTAGTGACATCTTGAACTTTCCTGAATTTCATGTGGATATTCTCATCGAGTTGAAGATGTGCGAGCTGTGCCAGGCTTATTCAGTCACATCAGTGCAAGTCAGCTCAATGCAATACTGATGGCAGAGGGACAATAATTAAAAAAATGTGACTCTCATAAGACTATTATGAAGCTTTGAAGCAAGGATAAGCAGCCATTAAACATTATCACAGTTAAAAAAAACTAATTTAATGTTCAGCAAGAACAGAACACCTTTCGTCATTTCTTATGGTTTACTTCTTTAAGTCATATGTAAGCTTCCTACCTTCATGCTTCTTGATGAATGTGAATATTGTGTTTAGTGCAGCACCAGAAGCAGTAAACAATGGCCCGCAGGTCACCAGATGACTCTATCGCAAATTCTCATAGGATGTGCTGTTGTGCACCTACTCCTTGCTGTATCATGCTTTGTTTTGAGCTCTTTCATTAGCATGATACACGGCAAACAACTTAATTTATCAGAAACTCAAATGCTGTGTTTTTGACGAAATGGTAGGTGTGGAGTGAACTTGAAACCACAAGTACTTGCTCTGTAGTCTCGCACAGGCAGTGAAATTTGTGGTTGGCTGTAGGTTGGCTGTAGGTTATGAATGTTTGTGCAGTTGGCAACACTACACTACTGAACATGATGTGTATATTTGTAAATGCTGCAAGACTTAAAATGAAGGAAGGAAAGAAAGAAATAGATGGGAAGACAGGCAGGTTAGCCACTTCTCAAACTGGCTGGCCATGCTGTGCAAAGGAAGAGGGTACGAGGAATAAAGGATAATACAAGAGAAACTTTACAGAAAAAGAACAAAGCAGGAAAGAAGAGTATGATGCCTCGTAAAGTCTGTCTCTAAGCTCACTTTTACGAAAGAAGCACAGCGGCACTTTCAATGCTAACATCAAACGGGAGCAGCAATGAAAAAGCTCTGGAATCTGTTTTTCCTGAGATTAAAAAAAAACGCTTTATCTACACTGCCAGCTTTGTATATGTACTGAATGAGTTCTTGGTGTTCGAGTGCATTAGGATAATAAATTTAGAGTTAAAAGATTGTTACATGCATGGACGTCTAACTGAATTTATACCGGTTATCTGAATTAGGTATTTGTGTGCTTTACAGCTGTTTAGTGCAGCATGAAATAGTGAGTTACTGCAAAAAAATGTGTACATTTTTTTTCTTTGCAGAAGATGCTCAAGATGGCACATGCAACGCTATGCAGCTGTGGACACCAGCAGCTTGATAAGAACTCTTGAAGCTCATCTGGATGCTTCACAGAACCTGGGTTGGTAGCAGTAATCTCGTTAGGAGAGAGTGATCTAATAGAATCCATTTCTGAATTGTGCAATGCATACCTGTGTTTAATGAAGCAAGTCATTGATACATTGGAAACATTGAGAGTATCACTATTTTGAGTCCAATGTCATGGTAGCTCTTATCTCAGTCATCCGATACAGTATGCAGAATCTGCACCTGCACTCTGTCATGCCTATAACACTATATTGAATTTACAGTGGAGTGCCTCGATAATAGACACCTGTAGCATGATATTGACTGTATTGTGAGGGATTCATAGTGTTCCTGGCGGAATGGCCAGTACTTATATAACGGCAGTGCTAAGAAGACAAGGACAAGAAAGTGCACATCGAGAGCGCTTACTCACAACTGAAAGCTTTATTGCCTAAACTTGAACCTCGCCTATTACCCGCCAACTAGTTCACATTCCCGTTTTGCTTCAAACGGTCAGTATTGTGATGCATTACCTTAACAAATAAGTGGCATATACATCGATATACATTGAAGCTCACTAGCGCATTGTTATTATGGTGTTTAACTTTATTTTTGTGTTTGGTAGTTGCAAAACCATTCGCAATTTGCGACACAAATGTTAGTCCTGTTGTGAGTCACAACAGGACTAACATAGGATGGGCTGCATGCGCCTTGTGATTTAGGTTATCACTGTTAGAAAAATTTTTACATTCATTTCCACTTGATAGTTATATTAATTGCTTGTCTAGTTTGTGTTGGCTAGGGGGGATTTAAGGTAACAGCAAGCAGTAAGCAGCATATAAAATTTTCAGTATGCACGCATTTCATAGTTGGCAGAAGCAGGATTGTGCAGTGCTTACAGGCGGTGCTATGTGCACAGCTGGTTTAGTCCGAAGTGCTGTGAGAAAGACAACATCTAGATGTTGCTTTGGCATAAACAGAGTTTTATATTTAAATGTAAATTAAAAAATCGAGGCTGTCCACTGTGGCATGCCTCATAAGTACTATATATCTATATTTTGTCCTGTCTAGCCTAAGATTTTAAATAATTTATTTGGGAGAACTTGCACTAAGTTTTGAGGATAAATGAATTATTTTTGTAATAGGAGTTGCCTCCACAAAACAACAAGCATCACTGCACACTAGCTATTGTTACTTGTTCTTTTGCTAGGTGTATAAAAACATGGCAGCAAAACATGGACAAGCAATTGAGCCTCGTCTTTCTGTATTATAATGCTGCGTCTTTCTAGATATTACAAGAATGAAGGTGTGCTGCACACTCATTGCATATCTCACAAGAAAATACTTGGCAGCTTCTTAATTTTGTATTTTTCTGTTTTTTTCGGAAAAGTCTGCAGTAAGAGAAGACAAGTGGGTATTTTGTATGGGTGCAGAAAGCTTAAGACTTCTTTGCTTGACATCTTTTTCAGGAAGACTGAACACTTTTGGCAAAGCAGCAACTGTTCTGGCCCACCTGTTTGTCTACAAGACGGTCTCTTCTGTGAACACTCCTGTGCCTTACAGTATACTATACTGATGATCTTGTACATCTCTCAGTATTTAGGATTGTCAGCACTTGGACTGCTGCACTGTGTTATGCACGGTGCTGAGTCCAAACTTTCCAATAACAGTGTGCATTTGAAAATTTTACATGGCTTGAAAAGATGCTGAATATAAACTCATTTAATTGACTAAGCATGGTTCTTTACTGTTTTACAGCCATTATTTATTCCCTGTTCAATTTTTATTCAACCTCATGGCATGTCCAGTCCTTGGCTCTAATGTGCCAAGCCACCACCAGTATTGATGGGCAAATTTTAATTCAAAGCATGTTATTGCCTAACTCCGAGGTAACTTTCCTGTCACGGTATTCGCGGATTCATTTTCAATGTGGCACTTCTGCATGAGCCATAAATTGAGCTGTTGAAGGTGACCAGGAACCAATTTTCCGGTCGCATTTCATGGCACTAGCTGGGATGTAAATATTGTAACCATTGGTCTAACATTTATGCATAATAATGCTGGTGAATAGGGTTGCGAAATAATGCCATGTTCCCAAGCTTAACTTTATAAATTTACATTATTTCTTAAAAATATGTGAATAAAGGCGACTGTGTTTACAAACCTTGGCAGATGGATCTATGGTCGACACCACAGGTCTTTATACAAAACATTGAACTGCACAATCATGCGTAACATGTTTTCATGCCTGAGGGCAAACTAATGCAATATATAAGAAAAATGGTACACCACCATGCCTAAGTGTTGCAAGCCTTTATTACTTATCGAGTTGCCTTCATGTGTAAGAAGACACCAAGTTCTCTGTGCATCAGGGGCATAGGCAGACATTTTTTTCGGGGGGGGGGGGTGGGGGGGGTCGTCTGCTTGATTTGAAGTGGGAGCCGGGCAGGCAGACGTGCTCAGTTGTCATTTTGGGCTCTGTATGCCATAGCAAAAAAACATTTCGAGGGGGGGGGGGGCGAGGGAGGCCCGGTGTGCCCCCCTGGCTACGCCACTGCTGTGCATGCCATCTCTTTGGATTGTACTTGCATACTGGCATTTCGAAGTGTATGTGTCTTGCATTGTGATAAATTTTCGAACTATGCTTTCATAATATTTTACTGCTGCGAATTAGTGCTCAGGTTGCATTGTGTATGTTGTTTCATCTGTTCAATAATGAGCATAGGTTCTGTGGTAGATGGAAATGTATAATTTACATTGGCATTGTGAATGTTATTGTTTTGATTCTAATAAAGTGCTACAACGAGCATTTATTGTATCATTTGAAGTTTTAAGAATTTGTAATGCATTAAAACAAAAAAGTCCTTGTACATGTAAAAGAAATTCTTCAGGCTCTGATATATAGGTCGTGGTTCTCAGCCATGGATGTTTTGGAGACCCCTTGTGGACTGGTGGAAGTGATGAGGTACCCCTTGCAGTGAGAAGTAAGGAGGGGGGGGTGAGGGCTTATAAATTAGCACAACATGCAGCGTGAAACAGGTGCCTTGCGTTTCTCCGTGGCAAAGAATGGTCAAACTAAAGTGCCACGCCAATTCAATCTCAACAGCTTGTCACTAAGTTGTGCGATCTGCCGCCACATTTCAGCTGTTTCTCGCTACGCTTTCTCTTCAAATATGCAAGCCTGGAAAAGCACATGTGGTAGAAAATTGCAGTAAAAGCTTTACAGCCGTCTCATGGAAAGCATAAGTCAGCTCCGCCGCAATGCATAATTGTTATGCGGTGAAGCAAAACAAAAAATAGTGGGGGCCGCTGTCATTGGACGTATGGTTTCTTCAAAAAAGGCGTATTTTCTTTTTTGTTCGAAGATGCGTTTCGCGGACCCCCAGAAATGGCTTCGCTGACCCCCCCCCCGCCCCCTTTAGAACCACTGCATGCTATAGATAATGCTTGCGTTACCAGATGGGTTTAACCGATGATTCGTGCAAAACATCGTGCAAATAAGCGACAGGCAGTAAACGGAAACAGATCAACTGTGATCGAACATTGGTGGGTTGATCATTTATCAATGGTCGCATAATTTGTAGATTTGGAATCAACTACAGGTACACGAGGTAGTATGAGTGCACATGGCACCCACTTTTTTCAGTTTTTATTTATCTGCTGCACTCATGTTCGTGCTATGTGTAATCCTGAATCACGAAAAAGTCAAGGTGTGTCCTGCCGTGACAAAAATATCCTAATTAAAATGACACCTTATTTTCTGAAGAACAGCTGTTTGACTGAGGCATACAATAATGCCTTTTTTTTTAATAGGTACTGCGCAATCTCTTCAGGAGTAGTGCCAACTACACGCGGACGTTCGCAATACAGAGGCGCAACAGTATTATCTTTTCTATTTTAAGGGAGACATGTCACTCGCGAATTAATGGACATCGTGCTTAACCTTGGTGGACGCCTTCGACATACATTTGAACGGCGGCGTGATACGGAAGAGTAAAAGTTACTTAGTAGAAGGTAGCTAGTCTCCGAGTATAAAAGCAAATAAATACTGACTATGACTAATTCAGAAGCACTGTATGTCGTGCTTCAGCGCGAGTAAGTGCTCATCACGCAAATATTCGTCTAACTGCTCAGAGGTGCCGCTGACCCTGCGTGCAGATCGCAACAGCACCTACACGCGCAATAAATGCACATACTTGTATAGGTGCACGCTACAATACCATTGGAACTCTGACATCGACGTATGCAACAAAAATATGCGACATATGATGGTCTTCGAACAGCTGAGAACGCACTGCCGACACTTGCAGCTCGCGGCAAAAATAACCAAAACTGCTCCAACAGCACACGCTCGTAGAATACACATACGTGAGTTTCGCTATCTAAAGGTACTTTTCACGCCGGTATGAGCAAATTTTTGGGCGAGCGAGACATCCACGATGTATGGTGAACACACAAAAAACACACGTTTATATCATTTCTCTTGCGGCACGACAAACGACGAACAGAAGTCGGAGCTGAAGGTGCTAACGGTGGCCTTCGTGAGTTCATGGCGCCGCGCTAACTATTTACTAACCTAATCCACGCGCAAATACACGCCGATGATGCAAAAAAAGAAGTAGCAAGCTCCGCCCTCTCGTTGCAAACCACTTTGTAAATATATCAGGCCGTGAAAAGTCAACGAAGCACGAGGTGGCTCTGTGGCGTGGTAGTTAGAGTCTGCTTTCGGTGCTTGTGGTCATGAGTTCGATTCCTGTGTCGTGTGCGATTTGTATGTGTTGTCATATGTGCGTGTTTACATTGATGTACAATTTCTAATTACCCCTAGAGATAAACATTACAGAAATTATTCCGTGAAACGCTCTTCGAGTGCCAAAATTTCTTTTTCGCAGCCGCTTTGTGTGCCGTAGCTGCCGCCACGTCAAGTTGCGCCAGCTATGGAAGATAAAAACAACTAACCGATACATAATGTATGACCTTCGAGATTCCGGGATTGTCACTCGCTAAGCCTACATCGTTGATTATTTGAGTATGGCTCTCGAAAACGGTGCCGAATTGACACGAATACCTTGCTGTCGAAGCTTAAGGACGTTAACCTAAAGCAAATAAAAGCATCAGTTCGGAGATAACGAGCTACAGAGCGCGCGACGACCGCTTTATAGATTCGAGGTGGACGGCAATCGCTTTCGGCGGCGCGGCCATGTTTACCGGGCGTGCGTATGCGCAGTTCACACCCGGTATTCTGGTGCAAAGCATTTTTCGTATACCGGTGTGCCGGACAGACTAAAATCCTCTAATGTATGCGTTTCGGTTGCGAGCGCTCTACGTGTTTTGGTTGCGTGAATGTGTGCGCGTATGAATGTGTCATTTTCTGTGCTCGATTAATTTTATTTCAAAGCTGTTTCAACGTGATAGCTTTACTCCCTCGGAGGATTGCTTTCACTCTATCGCAGATGGAGTACTGTACTCCATGAGGAGGCGTTGAATCACTCCCTGTCTAGAGGGAGTTGTTTCACCCCGGAAAAGGGAGTGCCCAGCGGGACAAGCCAAAACTCTCACAAAGGGAGTGCCCCGACGCCCTTTTTTCTAAGAGTGAACCTGAGTGAAGGGCAATAAATGGGAGACTGTCGTACAGAGCGAAAGAACATAATAGGTCTTATAATCTGGGGGTATAACAGAATCAGTGGGCATAACTAAAAGAAAAGGCCCTATTTAGCGAACAAAAACTAAACAATACGCGATGATTTAGCAAAAGAAACCTTTTAAGGACATCATGGTTTCTTTGCATAAAAATGCTTGCGCGTTTGTCCGCGAGGTGATCCATGGTTGCAATATCGTGCAATATTATCGCAAATGCCATCGCAATAACTCGCAGAAGTGATCAAGAAGAGAAAACTTTAACTCATCTGTTAATATAGCAAATGTTGAAGTGGTAGCATGACGCAGTGGCGATATTTATAAGATGACTGCAAAGCTTAATCTTAGAAATTATTATGAAAAGATGGCACCGCTGCCACTTATCCGCCGAGGATACCAAGATAACGTTGATTACAGCTTGTGTGCACAACCTTGATTAGTGAACGCATCACCGCTTGGCTCGTTTCTTGCTGTATTGACTTCTATTCTATTCTAACGATCGAGGCGCATTCGTGGTGTCGGCGTTGTCCTGCTGTCACAGCACTTACGCGCATGTGCAGCCCCTAGCGCAGCTTTAATTTAGAGACGTGAAGGCATGAAACGAAGGGAAGTAAGCCGAAAAAATAATTAGAGGCTACCGAAATCCTCGCCTTATGTATCTGGTTGTGTCGCACGTACGTAGGCGTTCATGTGCCCTGGTTTCATGCAATTCACGCGAACACTGTCTTTCAAAGAGCCGAAGCAACAAAGCCACAATGATGGTTGATTTGCTCTCTACGGTGTGCCCTTCCGCGACATAATCAGAAATATATATGCTCATAAGAAACCCACCTGCTGATTCCCTGAGCCGTGCTTGCCTGCTTTGTTTCCGGCACTTCGCTGGAGCTGTCCTCTAAATAAGGTCTCCAAATATTAGCTGGCCTTCTTCCCTCTTTTTCTTTGTCGGCCATATTCGTGCGTTCTGGTATGAACTGTGCAGAGGCTTACATTCAACAACTCGGAAGTACTGTCCCGATGCTTCTTCAGTATGAACTCGGGCAACTGTGCCTTCTAGCACTACGAGCGCAGCCTAGCGGCCACAAAGCATCGCTGTGCGCATGCGCGGCTATATTGGGCTTCTCTTTACGTGCATAAAACCGTTCAAGAGCTGGCATGTTGTCTTCTAGATGTTCATTCCTTCAGTGCGCAATTGCGAGAACATAGGGCAGAAGATATACGCATGCTACTGATAAAAACCTTGCCAGAGCACAGCTGTTCTTCATATTTGTTCGGTTAGCGGTATTCTCGTGCAACATCCCTTAGCAACAGCAGCATGCTGCACATTCCGCACAAATAACTTTCCGTGTGGGCGTAGCAGTGTAATCTTTTCCTTCTGGTTTTCTGTCCTAGTTGGTTGACTCTGCGACGATATGCAACATAGACCATAATGGTAAGAGGGCGCACAATGACGTGCTGAGTCACTATGAGTAGCACCTCGGTAATGCGTCCCCGTTTAGTACAATTTCCCGGTGCCAACGTTCGCAATATTTTTATGAAGAGAAAATGCGCGATGTTTTAGTGAATTCGGTTGGTACGTTTTTCCGGAAACAACGTTTTTTTTTTCATCTCGTGTTTTTTGTCTCAGACGCGCATTAACGAGGTTCTGCTGTATTAATGAATTAATGAAAAATTCTCGAACACGGAATGTAGTTTCCGCCAGCATTTCGGCAAGTGGTATTTCTCCTTCAAGGCAGCCATTGCCTTGAGAAAGACTTGAAAGCTTCAAGACTTGCAAACGAAGGCAGACTTGAAGAGAAGTCTGCCCTGAAGAAGATTTTATGGCTTCAATAGTTGCACAACAAGGCAGACTTCAAGAAGACTGCCTTGAAGCAGACTTTAAGGCTTCACGACATGGAAAAGAAAGCAGACTTGAAGAACAGTACCTTGAAGAAGACTTCAATGCTTCAAGACTTGCGAAAGAAGGCAGACTCGAAGAAGACTTCAAAGCACTTGCTGCCTTGAAGCAGGAAGACTGAAGCTTTCCTTACTCGAATTTTCCCGACAGAACAAGCGCTCCTGAGTTTTCTCTTCTCTTGCTTTTTCTGAATATTCTTTTCGGATTCCTCGGTAATAATATATTTTAAATGTCCCCAAAGCCCACCAGGCGCCCAAGCAATTCGATACAAGCAGATAATTTTATTGCAGGCGGCGACGTTGTGGCATCCGCAGCGTATTTTAGTCCAGCTCAAAAGACAACATGCTTATAAATGGATAAAAAATGACAATGACGTGACGACGTGCTTCTCACCATGGCCTGCCCTTGGTCCCCGGCTTTCCGGGAGCAGATATGGGTAGTAAACAGTTCTTGTAATGCAGCATCAAATGGCTTCGTCCGCCATTATCGTCAAAGGCTTGCGTCGCCATGACCCGGCTGAATAAAAAATGACGACCAGGTCGGAATAACTAAAAGTATGGGGCAGACTTTGCGGCCACCCTCTTAGGTGATTAAGGCGTGCCCGCCTCCCCCAACCGTGTGCACGAATATTTTCTGTACCACAAGTGACACGAGGGAGTTTCTACAGTTGATTATCAAGCTTCTCTTTTTTTCGTTCTGTTAATTGCTAATATATCGTCTATCTTAATTCTACAATGACCACCTGTGGACATTCAAGTGACGTGCATTCATCTTGCAGGAACAGTCACATATAAAACCGTTTGTTGGTGAAACATAGGTTGTCCGTGTGATTGCCGGATTCATTGCGATGTCCCATATGGAGATCGACCTCCAAGACCTGGAGTTTCTTGTTTGCCGAATTTAGTGTTGCAGTAACCTTGGATACATAGAACATTCCTCTTCGGTGTTTGTTGGACAACCTCATGGAATGTACTATAAAATTCTTTTCATCCCGGTCTGGTTCCGAAGTCCGATCACCCACTTCGGATATAGGGTGGCTTTTCATACTGATAGAAATAAGGCGATTATAGATAGGGTTATACACTGGTATTGAATGCTTGACCAAGCTGTTGCTGTTTTCTGTACAGTGCTTTTTATGTTGTGTCTTGTAGCGTTATATTTGTGCAACATTTATTAGACAAGGGGAAGACTAACCTACTATTCTTCTTTGAGACTTATTTTAACTCTGAAGAAAAAGCGACTACGTTTTACACACTTTGCATAAATAAAATTCACAGTGGCGTACTTAAAATTTATTTTTCTTCGTTATTCGTTATAATTAGCTCACTCAGTAGACGTATGCGAGGTGATTTGGAGGGGTGAGAGAGTAGCAATTACTCGCTCAGCAAATAACATTGAATAAGTACATACCTGTAGCCAATGCATAACTTGGTTACAACTAATGAAACGAAATAGACATCCATTAGTTGCAGCGTAGCTGTTTACGTCAAGTCAGTGAACTTAATTGCTTAGCGCTGCTATGCAGAGACACACCCGCGTACTCTACGCCATCGTCTGCAAAATGTTTTCGATAATTTTCGAAAAGTTAATCGCAAATAAAAAGCGAGATCATGCCTAGAGCTATAGAGGTATTGAAGGATCAGTTAGATTTCTCTGAAACACACTTCTTCAATGCCACCCTCTTTTAAAGGCGAATGCGGTACCTCCAGAAGCAGTTACTGTTAAGTGACGCTAATTCTAAAGACGCTTAGAAGTTGTATACGTGGCCAAGGAATGTAACTGTAACTAACACGTACGATCACTAATAACATAGGAAAGAGCCTTTCCTACGTGAAGGCAATACGAATCTATATATAGTTATGTTTTTGGACGGCTACCGTGCGTCAAGTTGTTTTGGCACGATATTCGTTGATATAAACGCATTCACCGCTATTAAAAATAATCTGCCCAGGCAAACAGATAATGAAATCATCGCAAACGGTATAACAAGCTGCTTTTCAGAAGTTGATTAGGTTCCGAAATCTTCCGCGTAGGAACAAATACGCTCTGGGTATTGTAAGCATGCTTTATAGTACAGGACTCTAACATACGGCTTCAATTTGTCGTACATTTATCATGCCTGCCAGTAAAAGTACACGTACGCCCCGTGATTTCGTCCACATTTAAATGCGTACACCACGGCTCGCATTCATCGCTTTGTGCGCCTAACGTGATTTTGCTCTGCCTCTAGGACCAGCGGCATTGCACGCTTTCTGCTCCTCAGCCTACTTTTCACCAAGCGACCATGTCAAGTGATCACGTCGTGCGATGTGACGCCCATTTGTTACTTCATGATTGCGTCACATGGTGACGTCATCACATGATTATGATTTTGTGCATCACATGTGTTCACGCCGACGGCGAATTTCGCGTTTGATGAGGCATTTAAGCCTTCCATGCACCAGAATTATTAATAGTGTCCATGCAGCAGTGCACTGGGCAATTGCATCTTCACCTGCGTGGTTCGCCGTAACAATATCTATTTTTATTTTTTTATTCAAACATTGCAAGGGTTAACTTGTAAAGGTATGGGGAAATGGTTACGTGAGTACACATGATCGCAGATGTACGTATATTTAATAAAATAAAGAAATTTGGCAGCGTGTAGTGTCCTTGTGACACTTGAAAGCGAAAGCCTGCGCCACACTTGGTGATGCAATAAGTTATACTGTTGGGTACCACTGGGTAAAATAATAATATCACAGGCTTTACATTCCGAAAAAACGGTATGATTATGAGGCACGCTGTGGTACAGGGCTCCGAAAAATTAGACCACCTGGACATCTCAGATGTACACCTAAATCTACGTACACGAGCCTCTAGCATTTCGCCTCCACCAAAATGCGACCACCCGGATCAAACCCGCCACTTTCGAGTCAGCTGCCGAGGACCACTGGGTTAACTTCAAACCGCCGCGGTGATCTAGTGGTTATGTTGCTCGACGGCTGACCCGAAGGTCGCGGAATCGAATCCCCGGCCGCGGCGGCCGCATTTCTATGAAGGAGAAATGCTAGAGGCTCGTGTGCTTAGATTTAGGTCCAAGTTAAAGAACAGCACCTTTTCAAAATTTCTGGAGCCCTCCATCACCTCATAATCATTTCGTGGCTTTGGTTTCTGAAACCTGAACATTTATTATTCAATTAAGTTCTAACATGCCAGTCGACAGCGAAAACTGAGCTGAATAGGTAATCACACTTTCCTTGGCTATAGTATGCGTGGTTTCACGAACTCAGACAAATGGCTTCTTTATTGCGTGCAATCAATGGGGCTCAAAATTTCGAGGCTTCGCGTTCACTGCGGATTTTTTTGTGCCGCCGCCGAGCTTGAAACATCCACGAAACGCGTCGACGAATTTGGCCCCCGTCGCGGGCGAATGCGATAGTGAAAACGCTGACTTCAGCAACGACGCGATGCGCACGGCTGCTCGGATTTGTATCTTAGGCAGAGGCTGCTCATGCGCGTTGGAGTCGAAAAAACGCCAGAACGCGCCGATCCTCGCCTGCGTACGCCACGGCCGGGAGAAGGGTGAGCTTGTACAATGCTTTTGCTGCGACTAGCTGTAAAATGTTGGTTTTTGGTCATTAGTACTATCGTGAGCAATATGAGCTCGAACACGCGAGCGCTTGGCGAATAATCTCGAACCCTACATCAGCTAATTCGCAGCGGCCGCTGTCGGAAACAAAGTGGAAAGGGCGCCGCGCTTCCGCTAGCTGTTGACACTCCCGCCTCGATATCGTTGCTGCAAAACAGCAGCTTATAGCGTGGCTGCTAGCGGAAATATGAATTCACATCAACGCGCACAGCCACAGCCAATGGCCCATCAACCTATGTAGCTGCTGCGATATAGGCTGTGACGTAGCCTGCCGTGATGCACAGGCCATGCTTGTATTATATCGAGATGGTGTTGGCTGATCATTTTGATACGCCTCTTTTATTTTTGTTTTTCGTGCAATCTTTTTTTCGTTATCATTGCTAGCGGTCGAGGGCACGCAATCAGCTGCTGTTTCGCAGCAACGCTAGCGAAGCGGGAATACCAACAGTCAGCGGAAAAGCACCCTCCTTTCCCCTGCGGTTCCGGCAGCGCCATCCACGTATCACGTAATCTCGGTCTTGAGGCTATTTGCCACGCGCTCGCGTGTTCGAGCTCATATTGCTCACGATAGTACATCAACCGTAACATCCCTAAACGTGCAGAACAATACGGCGTGCAGAACAAGGAAGGCGCTTCAGTTTGCTTAAGAATGATCCCGATGCAGAGTGCTTGTCACGCTTGATACAGAATAGCAGTTAATAATGTTGTCTTGCTGTGTTGTTCTGATCGGCATGTCATATGGCTAAAAAGCGAAGTCGTTATTGCACCATAATGTGGCAGCCGCGGCGTTCTCACCTAGGACCAATCTAATAATAGTTGTCTTGAGTGCATAAACGTGCGATATTTTGTTGGGTGCAGCGCAGTCAACTCGTCTGCAAGTATAGCCGCTCGGTACTCTGGCAAGCTTGAGAACCGAGACGCTATTCCCGATTGCATTTGTAGTGATTTAGTGTGTCAAGTCGTTCCTATGCTTCGCTAATTCGTACTGAAAAATTATCCCTCGTGCCGTCAATTTTGCTCTCCTGTTTTGCATATCATGTTTGAAAGAGAATACAACTCATTACAGCAGCATTTAACGGCGAATATTGTTACATAAAAAAAGTAAATCTATTGCCTTCGAGCTCACTCTCATAAGTGATATCGACTTTCTTGAGATCTTTGCAGCGAGGCAGTCTACTTGTAATCATCTTATTCGGCGAAACACATTTGTTAAAGCGACCAAGGAAAGCTTGTTCACGCAGTGAACATTCTTCTTAAGTCGCATTTGTCCGTGGTCGTGAGGTTTTATTGGTAGACTGCGCGAAACAATCCTTTACGGACGCCATTTAAACATTCGCGCACAGACACATGTGTGTGCGTCTGTGTGTAAATGTTCGAAATAACGATAGAACGTGCGATCACATTCTGCCTTCTTCAGGGTATAATACACATACGGAGGCCGGAGGCTAGCATAAACGTTGTCATAAACATTTTCATACGTCAGTCCGCTATCTTGAACGTTTACAAAGCACTCGATCCGCACAAACATCTTTGATTTGATGTCTTGACAGTATTCACGTTCACAATTACACAGAGATTTATTATTATTTTCAGCTGCCCGCTGGGGTAGCTTTGCAGGTATGGTATCGCGCTGATAAGTTTGTAGACGCGTCGAAATGCGAGAACACCCGCGTACTTATATTTGGGTACGCGTTAAAGGAGCCCCAAGTGGTCGAAAATATTCAGGGGTGCCCCTATTAAGGCGTGCCTCATATTGATGTCGCGGTTATGGCGCCTAAAATCCCGGCATATTGTTAATTAGTGAGGGGCGCAACGCGCAAGAGGCGACCAGCGCTTGCCCGGTGTGCTTTCGTTGCTCTCCATGCACGCCGATTGTTAAAATCTGCTGCTGATACGACCTCGAAGAAAAGTGGAGAGAGGGATAGGCCGTTCCAGGGGTGCTATGCAGGATGGCCCGAGTTTGGCGAAACTCGGGATCTTTCCGAGCTCTGGCGACACCCCCTTTTGAACCAGCTAACAGTACGAGAAGGTGAAATCCATCCCTCAGCGCTCTCTCCTTTCCATTGGTTACGATGGAACGCGGCGTCACGTCCATGGCGGTCGAGAAGGTTGGGTGGTGTCGTCAAACTTCTTTCATTTGTTTGTCGTTCCACTGAGTGCAGAAGTGCACCCATGCAAGAAAAGTGTCCGAATGCTCTACTAACTATATTAGTTAGTAGAGCTTTCGTTTGAATTCATTTTCAAGCATTTAATGTCGGCACTAAGTATCCTTTAGGATAATCAGCACCGTGTCCTCTGAGATTAGTTTCGACCGAGCGCCTTATAACACGGCGGCTAGAGCTAATCGCCGAGGCCACGTGCATAATCACCATGGTCGGCCTATAGTACATTCCAGCGCGTTGCTCGGCCGGCGCGCGCCCTCGTCGTTCTCTTCTTCATTGCCTGCTCGCTCCCGCAGCACGTGTGCCCGGCTGATTAGCTAATTGGCTGGGCGGTATACCTAGCTAAGTCAGGACGTGCTATGAGGAAGCTGATTAGGCCACATCATGCTAAGGTCGAGTTAACTAAGCCACGTCTTACTAAGACCGTGCTAATGAAGTCGTGTAGAGCTAGGAAGAAGGTAATTAAGATCATGCCAACTAATACGACGCTAGTTAGGAGCATGTTTTTAAAACCAAGATAATCAATACCTTACTCACCGAGATCGTGTTAATTAGGGTCGCGCTAATTAGGCTTATGCTAATTACATCTCTACTATTCAGGACCTTGCGAATTAAACCTGAGTAATTAATGCCGTGGTAATTAAGACGCTATAAATAATGTTAACTAACACGAAGCTAATTAGGAGCGTTTTAATTAGGTTCGTGCTAATTAGAATTATGCTAATTACCTCTGTGCTATTCACGACCTTGCGAAATAAACCTGAGTCATTATTGCCGCTGTAATTAAATCAACAATTAGTGCTAATTAACATGGTACTAATTAGGAGTGTGTACTTAAAACCAAGATAATGAACACCTTACTCACTGAAGTCGGGGTAATTAGAATCATGCTAATTAGTATTATGCCTCTGTGCTTATTACCTCTGTGCTATTCGGGACCTTGCGAATTAAACCTCGGTAATTAATGTCGTGGTAATTAAAACATTAACAATTAAGAAAGGACATTCAATATCATGTTAAGACCTCTTAATCAATAGCACCAATATTGAAACCGAACTGACACGGTCATTACTCCGAAGCAGACCAAGCATATTGAGTAGACGAGCCACGTAAAACGCTGGAAGAAGCTAGGTGACCTCAAGCTCCTCCGATGGCCCCCGCCTTGCACAAGTAGTGTAAGCTGACCAAATATTTTATATGCAAAGAAGCTGCTGAGTAGCGTCCACCACATAAAACACTTGACAAGCACACCGGCACTATGACAGTTACGAGTTGAACTGGGGCCTTTTCAGAATCAACGAGTTTGTGCCCGAGTTCGCGTGTCAATCAATTTGATTGACAGACGCCCGCGGATTGACAGACGCCCTCGGCAAGAGGAAACGCGGTCCGCCCACCGCGTTTCCTCTTGCCGAGGAACAGTGCTCACGACGCAACGCCAGCGAGTGGCACGATTCATCTATGTGCCTAATCGCACAGACTATGCACACAAGCACGAAGAACTAAAGGTTATATCATCACGTGGCTACGATATCTCGCATTCAGTTTCACCGCTCTCATGACGTACCACTCACAGCTATGAAGCAAGCGCCCCTGGTGGGATTTTCGGTGAGAACTATTTACTTGTTTACTATTTACTTGTTTGTGGAGACATTGTTTCTACCGATTCGCTACTACAGAGAAATCTTCAGACGTGTATTGTAAGTACAGCAGTAACTTGTCCGTTTATTTATCTGTAATATTCCAGAGAAGCGAAACGAGCTGCACCCGAGTGCTGCGCGTGTGCCCTTGTTGCCTTCGAGAGTGGAAATTTCCATGCTGCAGGTGGAACGAAAGAATTTTCCGAAAGTAGACAAACGCCCACGAACACGCCCGTGGGAGGCGCGATGATCAGTTGGCAAAAAGATAGCGCGACAATCATGCTGGCGTCGCTGCACTGTCAAAATGTTGACTGAGTGGCGGCGCTGACGCGTTCGCACGCGGTGTTCCTTTGAAAACCGCCGCAAATGCCGCACATGCGTTTGTGACGCCATTCTCGTTCTTGTAGCCGTTTTTATCAACGCTGCTATCGCGTGCTCCGCACTGTCTTCCTGTCATGACCGCCGTAATGCAAGCTCGGAGCAAACTCGTATACCCCAGAAGCTCGGGCCATCCTGCATAGCACCCCAGCATACGTTCGCCCTTTCATACCTGTCCTCTCTTTTCTATCTTTCCACGTCTTTTTTTGAGCGGTGATGAGCTGGCCCTCGTAGCAGCGTTCGCTTATTTAACTCTTCGCTCAGCATGTTTCGCCATAGCGCGCGCCTGCTTTAGTCCTGTGATAGAACGGAATGAAATGTCACGGGTGGACGAGAGGGAGTAAAGAGCTGACAAGAGAAGGGTGAGGTCCCGAAGGAACGCGTCACGTCTTGATCGTCTGCTGAGGGAGTTCAGAAATGTGTTCAACGTATAAAGAAATTATCTTAACTAATATCAATATTCGGGGCATTGTTTTTCAAAGGTAGTAATTTAAGAGCGTGATGCCCTCGGCAATTTATTTGTGTCAGTGTTTTCATTGGGAGCTAGGTGGTGTCGCAATATTACGACACGCAATCTCACGAGCTAAGGAAACGACGGAGCATGTTCTGATTGAATGAGGAGATATCCACCCAGGAGTACGTTTGCGCACGAGCATACATGAAGCCTTGGGTTTTAAGGACATCAATGGAAAACTGAGCACGTCCGCGATAGAAATAAGTAAGAGATGGTTGGAGTATTGGCGGCAGAAAGCTAGAGAGTAAGGGCAAAAATCAATAGTGGCAAAAATAAGGTCATTCTGCCGTAAGGGGCAGGGTGCTGGGCTGTGATTTTTTTTTCTATGGTAGGATTGATTTAACAGAATTATACAAGGCATCAGGCCAAAAAAAAAAAAAGAAACAAGGCTGATTCCTCCGCCATAGGAATAGGTACAACACAAAAGTGAAACGTATCTACAAAGAAGTACCTAGTGCAAATAATTACTTCGTAATGATATATGAGAGCTTGTACAATGACTATTCGTGTTTGGCAGCTATAGCACCGATTGGCGTGGATGCACCGATTTTGAGGCCTAGTTCGTAGAGCTTCTTAGCTTGGAGCCGCAAACGCGTGCGTCCCGCTGGCCTCTGTCTCGCTCCACCTAGGCACGACATTCGCCCGTCGAAATCATGTCCTTTCTGCAACACGTATTGCAGCAGTTTTGTTAGTCGGTGCTCTGGCAATCGAAGTAGTCGGCGGCGGAGAAATCCCGTTGGTGCATGTGGAAGCTGCTCTACTCCGATGAGCCGGCGCATGCTCACACGAAGCGAAAGCCAAAGAACGTAACATCGCCTAGGGTGCCTCGGCGACGCCAGCGCGGCCAGTGTCCCTCGCTGGTATCGAGACGCTTTAACCATGACCTCCGAAATCGCACACAATCTCGGAGTAAGCGCTAGTAAGTGTCGATCGTGACGCATTACTTCTTTTCACCGCTCACAGATGGCGGCACCACCCCCCGCTCCGCCTCGCCTATCTACACTGCCAACAGAGAGCACCATGCGAGAGAGAATGTGTGAAAGATATAAGGCACGTTGGTTCGCCGCGTAGTCACCGATGTGCACCGTGCCCCTGGCCGATCGTGGTCGCGTCCTTGAACCCCTGTGACCGGCTCCCCATCTTTCCTGTCTTCTTCTCTCTTCGTCGCGCCTGTCGACGTCCCTTCACTTCCTTTCCTATTTCTTTCTACTTTTCTTTTATCCCCCCTTACCCCCCCCCCAAAGGCGCTGAGCCGCGCTCCCGCAAGGGATGCAGAAAATAGTGTCTTCTTCCTTTCCTTCAACCACACAGTCAGGTGTCTCTCATCTGCCAAGCTAGCTTAGTTGGTTTAGCATCGGGTGCTTACCGTCGCAGCCGCTGCCTCGTGGGTTCGATTCCCAGCGGCGGATCTTTTTCTTGGTTTTCTTTCTTCCTCAGCCGTTGGCGTCCATTTAATGAACGTCGTATCCGGTAACGGAAGTACTTGGTGAACACCGGCATAAAACACTTTCGCGTTAAATAAAGATTTTTTTTATTTCTGCTTTTGCTTAGCCTGGTGGCGCACATGTCAGCGCCCCGTCATAAAGGGGACGTTGATAGCATCCAACCATCTATCCACGTTCGGTGGGATCACTGGTTGCGATTTTCGCGAACTATCGGCGCAGGATTGGAGTACACCAGACAGGAAGCCTGAAAGAAGGCTAATTCGATTCTCCGGTGTGAGCGTTTACGTGTCGATCCAATCCTAGTCGTCCGGAGACCATTCTGTATCCGTTCTATCGGACGGAATGGTGCCTCCGTCCGTTGTGTGCGCGTTCTTTACCAAAGTGGTGGACAGCATTGCCTTTTCCGGTTGCTATTCTCACGTCTGACCGTCAGGCGAGCCCCTCGATCAACCTCGTGCGGCGCGATTTTTGCCCCTTCTCGTCCTTTGGTGACGCTTCGTCCCATTCTATCACAGAAAGTTTGCGAGATAGCTCCACAAGCGATTGATATCATCCATTTCTTCGTGCTCGTAATATACCGATAGTGGCTGTTTAGTGGCGCTACGTTATTATGGCTGTTTGAGCGGTGTAGATGACGAAATTAAAATGACGATGTGGCCTAATCGTAGAAACACCGTGAGCGTGGATTTAGGGTGTGTTCCAATACTCACGGTGGACTGCTAAATAGACAGCTAAGGGTACAGCGGCCATCTTGAATCTCATTGTAGTTCTCACGTAGCCACCGAAATAGACAGCGTTGGAGACAGATACGATGCAGGCTACGTTACACTCCAAACAAGATGGCTGCTGGACACATTGCGTGGATCTCGCCGGTGTCGTCGTATGCCTATAGGCAGGCGCCTTTTTACGCGCTTAATGCAGACCACGTTGTTTTTCTGAAATATCAACACGAAAAAAGGTAAAGAATAAGCAATTCTGTTTCGTTTCCTTAGCTTTCTCTCGTTAACGCCAGGAGGCGTCATGTGACACTGACGTCATGCAGGCGCGTTCCATTACTCGAAGGATTATGTCTCGATGCTGTTTTTAAGCTGCCAACGCACCCTGCCTACGATGATGTCCAGCATTCGCACACAAGCACAGGTGCACGTTGGAAAATAAGCACATGGTCAAAATAATCCGCTTCTCAAACTAAGGCGCTCCTGACGATCGTATTGTGGTTTTGGCACGTGAAACCCAATTTTTTTTCCGATTTGTCCTCGTGCTTTACGAAGTAATTAATTTCTTTTCGCATTTTTTAAAAGACACGTTTGGTTGTAGTAGCAATCATGTTTCGGGTTATACACAATAACGTTTCAAATGTCGTGGTCAATAAAACATTTTCTGCAATGAAGTGAACAAGCGTTCTGCGGAGTTATAAGTATATCGTACAAACTGGGCTGAGAGAGCGTTTTCTGTCTTAAAGCACCTTTGCGTGCCACAAAGTGGATATTTTGACTTAAATTTGGTACGGTTTCTGATCGATGTACTAGAAAGTGTGAACTGCTTTATTAAACCATGCGATTTGAGAGAATTCAGTGTATGTACGAGAAATCGTCATACCATTACTACGCACCTTGTTTTCCTTCTTGCTGCGAAAATCTCGCGTGACTACTTTTGTAAAACAGAAAAATGAATTATAGGTGAGCGCTGTTTTATAGATTCCTGGAAGCGTAGAAAATGTAATAGACATACTATATGGAAACCAATAAATAATGTAGAGCATACTACGTCCAAAAGCAATATAAATCATCAGTTCACACTTAACTTAGTAATTTCTTTAACACTTTGGGTGGTCCAGTAAATATTTTTTTCCTGTCACAGAAATTAGTTGATGCTAAAGTGTACGGTTTCAAGTGATAGAGGAAGAACTGGTCTTTCTCACAGTTTTAATTTCATACAACAAATGTTTTAAAAATAATATCAAGAACTATCAAACTACGAAAAATGCACAAAAAAGAAAAATAATTCATTAAAAGGTCAATACTACTCTGCACAGGGTGAACATAAAAAAACCGAAATGTCAGTTGTTAACACAAAACCATCATAGAATAATAGTGAATATATAAGCTCTGTAAGTACAATGTTTATTTACATACATACAAAAATATAGGTATAGTGCCTATCATGGCACCACACGAAGGAGTTTCTCGACGCGGTGAGACAAATGCTGGCTGCACATGTTTCGCAAAAAACATTTGTTTTTTACTCAACTTTCCTAGCATAGTCTAGCTGATCTGGAATTTTTAATTTTTGTGGTTGGTGCTGGGAACCCTGAGGCGCCGTCCTGTGTATTCGTTGAAATGAACAGTGTAGCCCTTCCCAAATCTGCAAAAACCCATTATTTACGCTGATTTGACCACTTTGTTCCTCATATACTGCCGAATACCACACCGACCTTTTTGTCATCATTTTCATCATCATTTTCTCATCAACGGAAAGGTTCCGACGCGGTTGAAAAATAGCGCATTAGAATCGTTCATGTATTCCAGTAGAGAAGACACGTGGTGAAGTTTCCCATGGGATGCGACGGTCGTCTTCTCCGGATCAGACACACTCAGTAAGACAAGCAGCGCCGTGAACATTTTTCGTGGCATCACTGACCAAGACCTGGAAGTACGCGCCGTCGACCCCAACAGCAATGCAGGCGCGGGAAATGAACGATTCCCATGTACGCCAGAAATCCCACGAACTTGCGCATCTCCTCTTAACTAACCTCCCTCCAGGATCCGTCCCTCTCACTGGACGTTGGCTTTTCGAAAATATGCACCCACACATACTTATCTGTGTGGTTGCATATCTCTCTGACGACTTATGCGGTGAAAAATAACACGAAGAAGCCACCGCGCGGCACTCCGGAGCGCTGGATCAAGGTTCAATCCGCGCCGTCTTCGCGGAGAGAACTCCGTTCTTTCTGCAGCCGGCGCCAAACGCTCCCGCCCGAATGAAGTTAACACGTTGCAGATAAGGGAGCTATTACCGTTAGTACGCACCAAATACGTTTACATCGACGCACCGCAGCGATAAAACGGCCCGAGGAGATGGCGAAACTTAACGGCGGATGGCTGCTGATGTTCTGGGGCGGTTTGGCACAATTTCGCCGCCCGTACGTAGGTCTGACGAGTCGAAGTCGTCTTCCGTGTCTGTGCTGCTACCATCACCCATGGATTCCCGCTTAGATTCATCGCAATCCGTCGAAATTCGCCTTTTCCGTGGAGCACCCGCCAGCAACGTCGACGCCATGTCTGAAACAATGAGCGCACACCTGCCCTACTGCGAACAAGCTTTAAAGATCTCGCCGCGGCGCAAAGATGAAACGCACAAGCGAAACAGATGAAAAAAAAAAACGTGGCTGATCCCTCCGTCATAGGAATCGGTATAACACGAAAGTGAAACGTGTCTTCACAGAAGTAGTGCTTATTGTGTAGTGATATATGAGAGCTTGTACAATGTCTATTCGTGTTTGGCAGCTGTCAGAGACATGCTGTCAACATGCACCCATGTTGACAGCATGTCTCTATCGCGACGACTAACGCCCATGATCATGATTAAACCGTTGTGGTAGCTGACGTTGTGAACATATAGTTGGATACAGCGAATCGTAAATTCCGCGTAAGGATGATATCAACAAGCTCATAATCAACACTGGTACCCGGTATGCACTTCAAAGCGTCGTCAATTAAGGAGAGAAACGGCACGGTGTGCGCTTTCTAGCAATGGGTAACCGACGCCTGTGCTCATGCATACACTACCACACACTACGCTTCTGCAACACGGGAGGTAAAGGTTCGTAGCCTGAGCCGCAAACGCGTGCGTCCCGCTGTGCTCTGTCTCGCAGGCGCTAGTCTCGCTCCACCAAGGCACGACATTCGCCCGTCGAAATCGCGTCCTTTCTGTAACGCGTATTGCAGCAGTTTTGTTAGTCGGTGCTCTCGCAATTGAAGCAGTCGGCGGCGGAGAAATCCCGTTAGTGCACGTGGAAGAGAGAGAGAGAGAGTACAACTTTATTAAGAGTCCAGTGCAGACGCAGAAGTTGCCCCGCGCCACCCGGCTACTCCCACGTTGGGACCGGCCGGTCTAGCCTAACGGCCTTGTCGCGGGCGCACTGGACGGCCAGGATTTGGTCCTGTAGGTTTGGGCTGCGAAAAAGCGCCGTCGCGGCCGCAACGTCGTGGGTTCGATTCCCAGCGGGCTATCTTTTTCTTGGTTTTTTTCTTTCTCACCCGTTGGCATCCATTTTGTCAACGTCATATCCGTGACGGATGTACTTGGTGTACCCCGGCGAAAAACACTTTCGTGTTAAAACATGCTCGTTTACCCTTTGAATTGCGCCATAATTGGAACATGGAAGTCATCGTTACTATACTAACGATGAGAATAGGCGCGGTCACGAAAGTGTTAAGAACGTGCAAGAAGTGAATGGGTAGGGGGCTACTCGTCTATGAAGTTACTCAGCATTGCACTGCTGTAAATTGCAGTCATTCTGCACGCAATACGAAAAACCGAGTATGACAGCGCCTCCAAAAGGCATCAGCACTATGAGCTTCGGGCTCTGGAAGAGAATTTGGTAGGTTGCATGCGTTCAAAGAAATGTGTGACGATTTTGAGTGCATTTTGAGTACTGTGGGAGGGCGGTAAGTTGTCCCTACTAAAACGCGCTACAGTGCAAAACACAAACACCATCTCCGAGGCCTAAAGTTGGAGCCAATGCAATAATTCAGAGCATTCGTGTAGCTCCTCCGTAGAAGGCGTAAAAACGGTACAATCACTATATCGAACCTTAAAACTAAGACCTCGCCGAATTTAGATCTAGACCGTTTGCGCTACAGGTGTGGATCCCAATCGAAGCCCTACATCCAAGCATTTAATACTGCTTCGGCAAAAACTCCAAATGAACTTTTTCATAGATCTCTGGCGTTAACAGAAGACGAAGTGCTGAACTTAAAGGGAGCCTCTAACATTTTTCCTGACCTCATTGTTTTACAGTTTTTACTTTCGGGTTGCGTAGACTGGAGGCTGAAGAGATTAGTGCAGCAAGAACGGCAGCGGTAGGGGCACGCAGTCCGAAGTTATTCAGCCTAGAACACTCAAAATACAACAAAATGGAGGCCTACCCTCAACTCGAATTTCGCGGGGTCACCTGACCACGTTTCACTCGCCCTGTGACGTCTGATGGCGCCCCAATGAAATGAACTGAAAGATCCTACGTACGGGAAGCTTGCATACAATGTTGGCCGTTCTTTCCAACGTATTGATGACGCCGTTGCGATAGTAATAAACAATGTGGTGCATTAAGAGCGAACTGCGTTCGCGAAACGAGGCAGATCGTGAACCCCTCTACATTTTTTCTAGTTTTAGTCGTGTTTCTTGTTGCGACGGCGTCTATATCAACGCTCTTACATTTTTTTCCCTTCAGTTTCTACAAACAACGGTGCCTGGAGAGTCCCGAGCGCGTTTCCCTCCAGCGCCGTGGCGTTCGGCGCATTCTTTGCCGGGCGCTGCAGTTTTAAAGCTGAAATGTCTAAGATCGTCTGTCTAGTTGGTGTTCAGTGAAAAAAGCATGCTCAAGAAAAACTAAACCCAATAATAACCCTTTTTGTGATGCAACGCCGCTATTACTTCTAACGTTACATTTATCCAATCATAGGCCAGCGCTCATCGTCATTTCCGCCCGCAATAGTTCTGGCGAGCGCCACTACACGTTGATGCGGTCAGCAGCGATGTAGGCGCTTCAAAAAAAGTGTTGGAGGGCCCCTTTAATGAACGACATGTAGGTAAAAAAAATTGCCGAACATTATGACACTGTCTAATGCCAATTCTGAGCACAGCTAAATTTTGGGGCAGCGTCCACTGTGTTTGGAGTTTGGGCTATCCGCAGTTGTATAAATGTAACATTCGTTACAAATTGCGACAGAAACTGCCAGCGCTCGAGTGCTACGCACACCACTCTGTGCATTGCAGGCGTCGCGAACCAAGCGAAACGCCGACCGCCCCGTTACGACAAGCGAAGCCATCCGCAGTGCACGTGCCAGGTCTGCATGCGCACGAGCCCCGACCGAGGGCCCAGCACGCGTGACTGAGGAAGAAAGCGAGGTTAGAGGCCAGTGGTTCGTGATATCGACAGACTCCTCGTTCACACACTTTCGTCTTTTTTCGCTCTATCTGTTACGCCGATGGCGACGCTGCTCCACGCAAAAACGGGTGCCTAAGAGCTGCGCTCCAAAACGAGTAATGCAACAGAAGCAGTTTCAAATGCGTAACCATTTCTATGACGAATGGACAAGAAAACATTCCATCCACCTGCCTGTTACATAAGAAGATCGCCGCTCCAAAGAAAAACTAGCAGAATTCCTCATACATTCGACTAAGACCACTCGAGGGCGAGAGACATCTTTTTTTTTCTTGTCAGTCGATGTAGTGATCCTCTCTCGCCCTCCTACGAAAGCTTTCTGCACCTAAAGTGGCTTTGCACTGCCTCCAGGATCGGAGGCATTGCAAGATTTCTGCATCTCACGTGATTTCGCACTGCTTCCGTGATCGCTCCACCTTTGACCAGGCGATGAGGTCATGCGATGACGGCATAAGGTGCCGTCACGCCATATTACGTCATACGGACGTCACAAGTTTCGGCGACATGTGACGTTACGATGGCGTCATATGGTGACTTTATCACGTGGCGATGACGATATTTTGCATCACTCGTGTTGACGACTACGCCGACGGTCAATTTATTCGCTTGATGACGCATCTAAAGCTTTTGTATTAATAGACGAATAAACCAAAACAAGCTCTAGCGCTATTGCTTGCGTTTGAACCTGGGCCCTTACGCTCCGAAGGGCAGTATCTTAATCATTACGCTACGCATCCATGCTTGCAAAATATGAACTTATGTTACCTACACGAATGTGTTGTGCCAGTTGGTTGTGCCTGTTGTTACCTAAACGAATGCGTTCTGCTTGTTGTGCTTTTCGTTATGCCTTTAAGCGTTCGCATAAACTATCATCATAATCGTAATTGGCATCTACCTTTCAAGCTCGTGTAACGCTATAACTCGGCCGGCGCGTGCTGTCTTCGTCCTCCTCTTCATCTTCTGATTCGCTCCCCGAACATATGCGCCCGGCGCGCGCTCTCCCGCTGCGCCGATCTTTTCCGGCGTGGTATGCAATAACTCGGATGGGCGAGAGTAGAGAGAGAGAGAAAGTAAGATGGAGAAAGATAAATATTCATGGTGAAAAATAATTTCTTGGCGAGGCACGATTCTAACCTACGTAACCACGACCCGAAGGCGAGCATCGTAAACACTCGGGTATCCAGGCACCCTAGCAGAGCAATATATATCCATGTATAGTATGCACTCGAACGTCGCTACAACGAACGCTTCTACTACGAAGAGCCTGTACAACAAAGCATGCCATATGGCCTGGCCCGATTCCTACCTTTGCTGTGTAATCTAAACACCACTATAGCAAACACCACTGCAGTCAATTTGCCTGTTTAACGACGCAATTCATATGCTCCCAGTCCCTAAATTGTTGCTTTACAACGAATACGCTAAGCCACACACGCAGCGCGCAGCAACTAAATGAAACGGATGAATGGGGCTGCAGAGTCATCCAAACTGGAACTTTTGTAACTACGAAAAAGAAAGTTCGTTGTTGCAACGGCCTGCACTCCTGCCTGGGCCAAGCGAGGTCGGCAGGCAAGCGCGGCATGCCGCAAGGCGCTTGTGAGTTTGACCTTCCGTGCTAGACTTGCGGGGGCAGCGGCCAACTACGGAAAAAACGGCGTTATAACTAGCCGAGGAGCGGCAGCTACATTTGACGCGCTGCGGATCTATGTCTTCTCTCTCCCTGATCTCGCGCCGCAGCACGCCCTGAACCTTGACGTTGTCAGGTCGGCGGTGCTCGAGTGTTGAGTACTGTGCAGAAGAAAAATGCACTTTTTTTTTCGCCAAGCACCGTTTCAATCTTCCGTGGACAAACTTTTTTTTTGTGCCACTATGTTTATCTGCTTTATTGAGGTCATTCAAATGCGCGATGCATACAGTCCGATAACGAAGTGGCGTGTCTCCCACATTTCGCTATGGAGGCGCGTTTCACTGTAGTACAGTAAGGGGGTGAGAAGGAGAAGTGAAGGTGAATAACAGATACGTGAGAGTGAAGAGGAGAGAAAGGAGAATGGGAGAGAGTAAAGCATAGCATAGAGAGAAAGATAAAGAGATAAACAGATGAGAGAAAGAGAAAAAAATTATATATATGTGTGTGTATATAGATATATATATATATATATATATATATATATATATATATATATATATATATATATATATATATATATATATATATATTGAAATAAAGCGGTTCAGCCGACGCTTTATTACGCCAAAGGCAAGATGGCGCCGACGAAGAAGACGCCCGAGCCAATGACTGATGATGGTTATTTACAGATGAGGAAGATGAAGTCCAATTAATGCCTACACTAATTTCCCCCGTTGACGAAAGCGGCCAGCCTGGCCGCGAATTACATTGTGGAACGCAGATGAAGGGGTTTGAGACGCGAAACGTGCACAACCTCTGTGCCGCGGCTGCGTTGGTCAGTGGAGGCATGAACAGGTGTAACACGGTAGTTCACCGGCGAGGTCTGGTCTATAACTGTGTAGGGGGCAATATAGCGAGACTGAAGCTTTTCGCATAAGCCAGGTGTCCGTGCAGGCGTCCATAGGGGTACAGCGTCGCCAGGGCGATAGAAAACGTCGCGGTGAGTGGCATCGTAGCGATTTTTGCGATCTTCTTGGCTAGCTTCGGTGTTTATACGGGCGCGACGACGGCATTGGGCAACCCGGTACAGAAACTGGTCGCAAATGAATGGTGAAGGGCTGACGGGTTCAGAGAAGAAAGAAACGTCGAGTGATGAGGTTGGCTGGCGTCCGTATACTAAGAAAAACGGAGAGTAGCCTGTGGTCCGTTGAACAGACGTATTATACGCAAACGTTACAAATGGGAGAACCGCATCCCAGTTACGATGGTCAGGTTGGATATACATGGATAACATGTCGCACAGCGTGCGATGAAATCTCTCCGTCAAACCATTTGTCTGTGGGTGGTAGCTAGACGTTGTCTTGTGTATTGTGTTTGACGCTTGGAGAACTTCACTGAGTGTGCTTGAGAGAAACGCCTTGCCTCAGTCGCTCAAAAGAACGTAAGGGGCTCCGTGCCGTAGGTAGATAGCTTTCAAGAAGAAGGTTGCTACTTCGGAAGCAGTTCCTGAAGTGATCGAGGCCGTCTCAGCGTACCGGGTCAAGTGATCAACAGCGGTGACAATCCATCTCTTGCCGTCTGGGGTAGTTGGGAGGGGCCCGAATAGGTCAATTCCGACGACAGAGAACGGCTGTGCTGGGCAAGGAAGTGGTTGTAGGGTCCCGACTGGGACAGTAGTAGGCCGCTTGCGGTGTTGGCAAAGCGCGCACGAGGCAATATATTTAGCTACGCTCGTGGAAAGACCTGGCCAGAAGAACCGGCTGCGGATGCGCTCGTGGGTTTTGTGGTAGCCAAAGTGGCCTGACGTTGGGTCGTCGTGTGAAGCCCGAAGAACTTCACCGCGAAGAGCCCGTGGTACGACGGGGACCCATCGATGGCCTTCCGGGTGAAAAATGTACCGATAGAGTACGTCGTCTTCAAACTTGAATAGCTTGAGCTGTTTCCGTAGCCTGGCATTAGGAGAAGACGAAGCACTACTTAGGCGACTGACGATGTCACTGCAATAAGAATCAGCACGCTGGTGAGTGGAAAGCATTGAAGGGTGGTTGGCTGAAGGCAGGGAAGAAATGGATGCAATCGACGATGCGTCCTCAGTGCGGCCAATTTGACAAGGTGACGTGACGTGCTCCGATGTTGGCGGCAATGGACATCGTGATAGAGCATCGGCATCTTGATGCTTCTTTCCGGTTTTGTAAATGACTTAGAAGACACTGAGATCGGGCTAGTTGGTACTGATCCATATTTTCTATAAGCGCGAAGGACACGTTACACAAACGAAGCACACGGGACAAGCGCTACTTTCAACTAAGGTTTTAATGGGCGGCACACCAAATATACAGGTGTCGCCACCAGAAGGGAAAGGGAGAAAACATAGACAACATAAAAATAACAATCGTACAAAAAGAGATACATGCTATCGCAGGGAAGGGTTTGGCACTTCTTTTGCCGATGATATCGGTGCAATGTCTGTTAAGTTTTTTAACTAAGGCCTTGCTTGCGCATATACTCTTGGCACGTGTTAGCAATTTGGACCCTTCCCTGCGATAGCATGTATCTCTTTTTGTACGATTGTTATTTTTATGTTGTCTATGTTTTCTCCCTTTCCCTTCTGGTGGCGACACCTATATATTTGGTGTGCCGCCCATTAAAACCTTAGTTGAAAGTAGCGCTTGTCCCGTGTGCTTCGTTTGTGTAACGTGTCCTTCGCGCTTATAGAAAATATTGTAAATGACGTCAAAGTCATATGCTTGTAATCGGATAATCCAGCGGCCAAGGCGTCCCGACAAGTTTTTGATTGTCGACAGCCAGCATAGCGCATGGTGGTCTGTCACAACAGTGAAATGTCGACCATGGAGGTACGGACGAAATTTTTGGATGGACCAGACAACAGCCAAGCACTCTTGTTCGGTTATCGAGTACTTCTTCTCTGCAGAGGTGAGAGTGCGGCTTGCATACGCGACAACTTTCTCGCGAAATTCACGGTCGCGCTGTAGCAGTACGGCACCAATTCCCTGCCCACTAGCGTCAGTGTGTAGTACCGTAGGTGCCTTGTCATTGAAATAACAAAGAACCGGTGGGGATGTCAGTGCGCGCTTGAGTTCTTGGAATGCGGCTTCGCACTGATGATTCCAATCAAAGGGAGCGGTACTAGCAAGGAGCTTGTGGAGAGGCGAGGCAATGGTGGCAAAGTTCCGGATGAAGCGTCGGAAGTATGATGCGAGCCCAAGGAAGCTGCGCAGTTCTTTTGCACGAAATGGGCGCGGGAAGTTGAGCACTGCAAAAATTTTGTCCGGATCGGGCTGGATGCCATCTTTGTTAACGAGATGTCCGAGAACTTTGATCGTTGTGCTACCGAAGTGGCACTTCTTCGTGTTTAGTTGAAGGCCAGCATTGGAGAGGCATGTGAGCACTTCGTCGAGGCGTTGCAGATGGTCATCGAAAGCGGAGGAAAACACGACGATATCGTCCAAATAGCATAGACAAGTTTTCCACTTGAGGCCGCGAAGAACAGTGTCGATCATCCTTTCAAATGTGACGGGGGCATTACATACGCCGAAGGGCATTACGTTAAACTCGTAAAGACCGTCCGGCGTAGAAAAGGCGGTCTTTTCTTTGTCCGCTTCGTCCATTGGGATTTGCCAATATCCGGAACGAAGGTCAAGGGTGGAGAAGTACTGCGCGCCTTGCAAAGAGTCAAGTGCATCATCTATACGAGGCATCGGATATACATCCTTTCGGGTGATCTTGTTGAGCGCGCGGTAATCAACACAAAATCGTACCGATCCATCCTTCTTTTGTACCAATACAACGGGTGATGACCAAGAACTGGCAGAGGGTCGTATGATGTTTCTTTTGAGCTTGTCGGCCACGTTCTCCTCAATGATTTTGCGTTCGGCCAAGGAGACTCGATAGGGACGACGGCGTACAATATTGTGACCATCAGTGTTGATACGATGAGTCGCAACTGTGGTCTGTCCGAGTGACGAAGCATTGGCGTCGAAGGAGGCCTGATGTTTTACTAGCAATTTCAGCAACGCCTCACGCTGAGGAGCAGGAAGGTCGGGGTTTATCCCGGAAGCAAAGGTGGATGAAGAAATAGGCTTGTCCTGTTGAGGATGAGCTTGCAAGGCGTCAAGAGGGACGAAAGATACCGGTTGTGTATCCACATAACAGGTCACCGCAGAACCTTGAGGTAGGAGAATAGTCTCAGTGGTGGTGTTCAGGCCGATGATTACCGCAGCACTTTCTTTGAATCGCACCAGGCTGGATGGGAATACAATGCCACGAGCTAGACAGCGGCCGTAAGGGGTGATAAACACGTCACCATTGGCAATATGCGTAGAAGTGATCGGGATCAGTTGCTCCTGACCCGGAGGCAGTACGGAATCGGCAGCTGTGGAAAAACGCAGTCGTGTCTCATCGATACGCTCGCTGCAATGATCGGTCTCGGTCATCTGAAGTACACGTTGGCGGCAAGAAATTAGAGCAGACGCTGACGAGAGAAATTCCCAGCCTAAAATGAGTTCATGAGCACAGGAAATTAAAACTGCGAAAGTGATGTGATGACGGATACCGTCAATGAAGACGCGTGCTGTACATTGAGCCAATGGTCGAATGATTGCTCCATCGGCCCCAATCAAGGATGATCCAAGGTAGGGCGTCTTCACTTTCCGCAAACGAGAACACAAGTCCGCACGCATAACAGAAATCGTTGCTCCCGTGTCTATCAAAGCCCACACCCGCACACCTTGCACAATCACCAATAACATGTTTGACGGTCGTTCAGGAGGACTTGAGGCATTTCGCGGCGATGCAGTTTTCCCTCCAAAAACTGCACTGTTTAGTTTTCCGATCGCTGGACAGGGAGTTGAGAGACAGGCCGAAGCGGCGAAACAGAGCGCCGGAGTGGCGACGGGGAACGTCGTCTGGAGGTACGTGTATTGATGGTCGTGTTCGAAAAGTTAGCCGGCGATGGCGATCGGCGAGTGAAAACATTGTCGGCATAACGGTGGTAAAATCGAGATGGCTCGTCACGTTCGAAAGCAGCATAACCACGACGTTCGTCCTGCTGGCGGCGTCGACAAACCCGGGAGATGTGTCCCCGAATGCCGCAGTAATAGCAGACAGGCCGTGGGGCACGCCAGGCGGAATGGTATGGCGGGTTCGGTGCTCGGGCAACAAGAGGTGCTAGATGGTCGTGAACAGACACAGGTGGTGTGACTGGAGGCGGTGAAGGTTGCATTGCAGCGATGTGTGCGTACGAAGCCGGTTGGGGGCAAGGTGGAGCGGTGGGATGGTGGGCGCTCTGAAAGGCTGTCATTTCCTCTTTGATAATACTTCGCAGATCAGTGGAGGCGGGTTGTGCGTGAGCGTTGTTGCAAGGTGGTGAACCGTAGGCTTGCAATTCCTCATGGATTATGGCTCGAATGATGGATCGGAGCTCCATACTGTTTGCCAAGGGGTTTTCGCAAAAGTCAGGTCGCAGGAGGATGGATTGTAGGGCATCAAGCCGCTGGCACACAGAGATGACGTCCGATACCGTCGAAGGGTTGTTCGCGGCGAGGGCATTGAAAGCGGTAGGTCCTATACCCTTCAGAAGGCGTCGTACGCGATCAGTTTCTGGCATGGCATCGTCGATACGGCGGCAAAGCGCAAGAACGTCCTCAATATACGAGGTATAAGACTCGCCGTAATGCTGGACGCGTTCAGCCAGTTTCTTCCTCGCAACTTCCGAACGAACCGTCGGTGTGCCAAAAATCCGCCGTAGCTGGTCCTTGAAGGAAGACCAATCACGGAAGTCGCTCTCGTGATTTAGGAACCATGTCTTGGCTACCTGGGATACGTAAAACTGTACGCGGGCTAACTTCGACGCCTCGTTCCAGTTGTTGTAAACGCTTACATGGTCATAGTTGTCGAGTCAGTCTTCGACATCTTCTCCAGGCAGACCGGAGAAGATTTCAGGGTCGCGAGGGGGATTGTTGGCAGTGGTAGGGGCGGCGGCAGGCGGTTGGACCGCGTGAGTTGGCACTGTGGGCTCATCTTGTGACATGGTGGTCTGCTGGCGTAAGCGGCGTCCCGAACGGAGCTCCAGGAGAGATCTTTAGAAGAAGAGAGGTCGAAGGGATCGTAAAGCTCCTCCACCACTTGAAATAAAGCGGTTCAGCCGACGCTTTATTACGCCAAAGGCAAGATGGCGCCGACGAAGAAGACGCCCGAGCCAATGACTGATGATGGTTATTTACAGATGAGGAAGATGAAGTCCAATTAATGCCTACAATATATATAAGAACGACGCTGGGCTTCGGGCGTGCGGGCAGCATGCGGGAGGTAGACAAAGAAGAAGCAGAATATAGAACAGCTGGCACATCATCATCATCATCATCAACAGCTGGCCCAGGAACGGGTGCTGTCTCTGTGTTTCTTCACTACAATGGTACAGCCTACGAACAACGAACCGTGAGGGCGTCCTCGTCGCTCGTCGGCGCTGCAGACCTTACATCCAAGCACCGCCCACGATCATGGAGCCCGTGTCCTTACTACTGCCGGAAGCACCTGTGCGACCATTCGAGGACGGCGTCCAGGCCTCCTCGGTGGCCAAAGGGCAGGCTTACCCCGGCGCCGCGAAGACAGACGGCGGCTTCCTGTCGCCCGGGAACGCTGTTCACGCTTCCCGGGGCGTCAACCTCTCGCGCAGGACTCCATCGGCACCTGAGCTGCTTAGGGATGCTGTCCAAGCTCCCTCTGATCGGGATCCCGCCACAGTGAGCACAACCACCACCTCCGACTTGTCAAACATGGCCACTGGCTCTGCATGCGAATCATCGGATAGCGCCCCGCATCTGCGGCGTACCATCGCGCGACTCCGCCTCGAGATCAACGTCTTGATAGCGCGGAGCTCCGAGATATGTCCTGCCGCTGTACCACCATTCTGCGCCATGAATGCTCTGTTGGGTGCGGCCACGTCGCAAGACATTGAATCCAGCTCAGCCGAGAACCGCAGAGAGCTCAGTTGTGTCCTCGCACAGCTCTCACACCAACTGGGCCCCTTGGCGTCGGCTCACTCGTGATTTGCGCCTCCCGTCCCACCCGCGCCGGCAGCGGCAGTTTGCGAACTGCCAGAGTTCAACGGCTTGCAGGACGATGCCGACGATTGGGTGGCGACTGTCAACGATATCGGGGCTCACAAGGCCTGGACGGAACGGCAGAAATGGGCCGTGGCGGTACAGCGCCTTCGGGACGGTGCCGCGGCGTGGCACAGGTACGAAGGCGTGAGGCAGCAGTCCTGGGCAGGATGGTGTGCAGCTCTGATTGCCGCTTTCGGCCGGGTTCCCTGCGGCTCCAGTGAGTCCAACTCGACTTCCACCGAGGACGGAGCTCAGTAGGGGTACCACCTCGAGGCTGCAACTGCGAACTGCAGCTCACCGGCAGACAGCTACGCAGCCTGGCCTGGTACAAACGCCGGACTGACGCCACGCTGTGACGCTGCCTCGGTATCCGACGCCCTAACATCCCTGCCAATGGCCGAAAGCATTTCGCATCCCTATCTGTCGGAAAAGCTGCCCCCTTGCTCGCCATCGCCTGAGCACTTGGAGGCACCGGCCCGCATCGTGCTGGACGTTTTAGAACGTAATGAAACGCACATGCCCACGGATTACACCAAGATCCTCCCTGACCAGACGGAGGCGGATCTGCACGCTTTGAAGCATTCACTGGCTGAACGAGAGCGCGCTACCAACTCGCTAAAAGATGTCTCTCCGGGAGACACCAAGGCATTTGACACGTCTGAGATCGTCCTCATTGATGACCTGCCCGCGCAGCACAAGTCTGTTGCTTTTGGAACGGCTTGTGACGAGAATGTTCCAGCTGCACGCAGCGCGGCTTCACGAATTACTGGCTTGAGAACATCAGGGAGCCATCAAGTGACAACGCTGCAAAAGCACAAGCCACGTCGCAGGTCAGCGCAGAAACCTAACTCCACGTTGACGCAGACTTCTAGAAGGACACTCAGACGCTCCTCGACCCGCTGCAAAATGCGCAGACGGTCGCGCTTGGTGCTGCATGTTGCGTTACCAGATCCATCATTTCCTACACTGTTGTCGAAAATGTGGCGCAAAGGCCAGCCTTGCGCGATGCACCTGCGACCATGCCTGTACAGTCAGAGCCGCCCGCCAGAATTGTCGCCGAGAGAACTCTTCGCCAAGCCGCATCATGTCTCAAAACTTCGACTGCCGCGAAACTGCCAACTCCGTCCACCAGAGGAAAATGAGACAGCTTTCCCTGCCGAGTCGCAGTGTGGCCGAGGTCGTAGACCACCACGACACAGTCAATGTCGTCCCCCAGAGTCGTCATCGGCAAAAGTTCAAGCCAAGCCCACGCGTCTAGAACAACATAGCGAACGACCACGGAGACATAGCCAGTTTCGGCCACTCCGACACAGTCAGTGCCGCCGACCAGAGACATTGTCGTCAGCCCACCGCACCAGCAGTCATGGCCGAGTGTGATGACCAAGAACGACGCTGGGCTTCGGGCGTGCGGGCGGCATGCGGGAGGTAGACAAAGAAGAAGCAGAATATCGAACAGCTGGTCCAGGAACGGGTGCTGTCTCTGTGTTGCTTCACTACAATATATATATATATATATATATATATATATATATATATATATATATATATATATATATATTGTGATGCCGAGAAACAAGACACATAGACACAACGCCTGTTCAATAGGCCGGCTGTTCTATTCTCTGAACCTCTTCTTCCTCTTCCTCTGCCCACGCGCCCGAACATCGGAGTCTTTGTCATCACACTCGGCCATGACTGCAAGCGCGCGGAGCTGCCGGCAGTGTCTCTGGTGGGCGGCTTTGGCTGCATCACAGTGGACGGTCCCGGCCACGCTGTGACTTGGCTCGTGGACCTGCCGTAAGTGGGTCTGGTGGGCGACCCTGGCTGCATCGCAGTGGTCGATCTCGGCCACGCTGCAACGTCATCTGACCGGTAAAACATGCTTCTGGCTGCCGGGTTTGGCTTTGTTGCAGAGGTAACGGCGGCCGCATGCCCGGAAGAGGATGCCGGAACAGCATCCGAGGAGGCCCCGTGGGAGGCACTTGGGGTGGCTTCCTTTCTGTTACATCCGCATGATTGTCAGAATCGGAAAGACCGTCCGGAGAATCGTTTCGATTATTCTGTGGCTTTGGGAGGACTGAAAAATGCTTTTCTTCAGCCAAATTCTGCACGTTAGCAACGGGGCGCTCACTCTCTTTCTTTTCATCGATGCCCAACGGCTCTGGAGGTGGTATAGGTGGCTCTTCCGGCGCTGTGCTTCTGAGTTCCCCTGCTACATTATCTGGCTCACTTAGCACAAGGTGGCCATCTGCGCACCCGGCCAATTTTTGCGCTTGAAGTCGGGGATGTGGCTCCGACGAGCCTGAAGAGACGTTGCTGATGGCCATGCACTCGTCCGCCTCCTGAATCGGTAGGGTGTGAAGCACCAGAGGAGCCGGCACATCCAAGTCCCGAAGGGAAGATGAGCTTGGGGGACGGATTACCAACTGCCGTGGAGAGAATGTTGTCTCGAGTTGTCTTGGTGGTAAGCTGCACTGCGCAGTAGCAGCCTCGAGGTGGTGCCCCTTCAGAGCTCCATCCTCGGTAGCGGTGAGGTTGGACTGGGTGGTGGCAGCGAGGTGGTAGTCAATTGGTCCAAAGGCAGCTATGAGCCTGGTGCTCCACTCGGCCCAGGATTGCTGCTGCACGCCTTCGTACCTGTGCCACGCCGCGGCACCATTCCGAAGGCGGTCAATGGCCACGCACCACTTCTGCTGGTTCGTCCAGCACTCGCGAGCTCCGATTGCGTTTACGGTCGCCACCCAGTCGACGGCGTCGTTCTGGAAACCGTGTAACTCCGGTAGTTCGCAGGCAGCCGGTGATTGTGATACGGTAGGCGAAACTCCGGAGCATGACGACGCCAACCAGCCGAGTTGGTATGAGAGCTCCGTGAGGGCATACCGCAGCTCTCTGCGGCTCTCGGGTGAGCTATCTTCGTGGTCTTGCAAGGCGGCGGCGGCCAACGCGGCATTGAGCGAGTGTAGTGCTGGCAAGGCGGCAGGACACAGCACGGAGATTGACGCTGCCAAGCCGTTCACCGTGACTCGGAGTCGCGCGATGGAACGCAGCAGCTCCGCGGCGCTGTCGGATGAGGCGCAGAAAGAGCGAGGACTCACATCCGCGAAGTATGCGGTGGTAGCAGTACTCCCGACGGCAACATCCACGTCCAAGGAAGCCTGAACGGCGTCCCTTGGATGCTCACGCGTTGGAACAGTACTGGGCACTGGGCGCATGTCACGGAAAGCGTATGCGGCGTTCCCAGGCGACAGGAACCCGTGCGGATTCTCAGACGAAGGTGATAGCATGGTTCCTGGCAGGTCGTACGCTGGAACCACCGACCACCGAAGAGGCATGGACGCCGTCCGCGGATGATTCGATGCGTGGCGGCAGCAGCGGTCGAGTCGTGGAGTCCATGATCGAGGAATCGTGGACGGCGTTCCTTAGATGGAGTGACCCGCGCTGCCGACGACCCTCGATGGCAGGTGGCTTCATCTCCAAGGTTCGATTCGCGTCGTAGGCTGCGCCATTGTGATGCCGAGAAACAAGACACATAGACACAACGCCTGTTCAATAGGCCGGCTGTTCTATTCTCTGAACCTCTTCTTCCTCTGCCTCGATCTCACTGCCCGCGCGCCCGAACATCGGAGTCTTTGTCATCACAATATATATATATATATATATATATATATATATATATATATATATATTGTCATGACGATGAGCAGCGGCCTAGCTTGGGCCCTCGTGCTTGACCAGCACGAGGAAGAGAAAGACGAGGAGAGAATAAGAACAGCTGGCCTGCAGCAAGGGCGTTGTCTCTGTTCCCTGCCTTTACAATGGCGCAGTCTACGACCATCGAACCGTAAGCTTACGCGCTTCCTCGTCCATGGCACCCGCCAACAAGCAGCCGCAGTAAGCGAGAGTTGAGGACGACGTCCAGGTCTGCTCGGCACCTGCTCACCTACCGCCGCTGCAACCACCGTTGCAACCACCGCTGCGACCACGGGGAACGCCGCGTACTCAGCGAACTCCGCCCATTGCTCACCCGGCGCCTCAACCGTTAACGACGAGGAACTATTACGTGTCCTGACAGAACTGTCTCGTCAGCTGGACCGCTTGTCGTCGGGCAACTCCGGGTTCTCGCCTGCCGCTTCACCATCGTCGGCTGTTTGGGCAGTGCCGGTGTTCCGCGGCTTTCAGGACGACGTATTCCTTTGGATTGACACTATCAACTCGCTCGGCACCCACCATGCCTGGTCGGACCATCAAAAATGGATGATTGCCATCGACAGCCTTCGCGATGCCGCTAAGGCATGGCATGCCTACGAAGCCGTCAGGCAGCGATCTTGGTCGGCATGGTGTGCAAAAATCACAAATCTTTTTCGTCCTCTTTCACATGCCTGTAACCCTATCCCCTCAGGCCCACTCTCGACCACGCATGGGGGCTGAGGCACACCACTTCGACGGCGCGGCTCGGGCGTGCACAAACCTGCCCTCCGCCCGAGATCACGAGGCACAGCGCTTCTATGATGTAGTTGTGCCCTTCACCAACGTGCCCTCTCTTGGGCATCGAGCTCATCTGGGGCACCAACTCGATGGGGCTTCGGTGCCCTTGAGCCCCACGACAGAAACCCTCTCGGGCTGCCCTGAAACTGACTTGGACGCCGATCCTGCACTCCACTGCTGGTCTCCGCCTCTGCGCCGGTACACGGCATCTTAACATCACTGAGAGAGGCCGAGACCACTCCTCGTCCAGCGCAGTTGGAGGAGCCGGCCCCAGATTCGCCTTCGATGGGGCACATACAGACACCATCTCCTGTCGTGCTTCACACGCCTACGGTGCAGGCATCGGAAGAGCCCAAGGCATCCATCGCTGTGCTCGATGACGACCTTCATGAGGGACACAACCTCGGCGCTGAAGACACTCGCAGCAACATCTCCAACGAGAGCAACGCAAAAGGCCGCGCGGCAGACGACACCGGCCGCGAGGAGGGTTTTCCGCCAAGGATCTCGAATTCCGCGACGTTGCCAGAGGCCACGACCACCTTCGCGCAGGTGCCAGAACCTCTGGTGTCTGGCGCGCCTTTCGCGAGTGTACCGGAAGATCTCATGGCACACACCACTGTGCTCACAGACCCACCGGAGCCGCTTCCAGAGCATTCCTTGACCAAACGCGCGTCACATCACTTCACATTGAGTTAAAAGGTTCTCCGCGAGAAGCGCGAGAACGTTGCCCTGTGGATAATCCCAGAGCCCATTGAAATACCATCTTCTTTCCCAAAAAAATCACAGCATATCCACGGAGTGAATGATGATGAGTGGGCGAAGCTGCGGAGGTTCATCGGTAAACCGTGAATCTTCCGTGAATTCTGCCCAGTACATCATCACCGACGTGAGATCGGGCGCGTTTATACTAAAGGTTCGATTAGAGTTATGACGACTTGCAGCTCACTTTAATTTTACATGTAGGCTGTGAATTTTCATTGTTTAGAAAACCATTGCTTTAGAAAACATCTGGCGTCTTTCGTTAAGTAGCCGGCGTCTTTTCGTTTTGCTTTAGAAACATCTGGCGTTCTTTCGTTTTGCTTTTAGAAAACATCTGGCGTCTTTCGTTGGTTTATTTTATCAATCAACGGCGTTTTGAACAAAATTTTTATTGTTTAATCACGTACAGGAGAAATCTCACCAGGCACTACCTTGGAGGTAAACAATGGCTGCTAATGGGAATGAGAGACAGAAGAAGTCGGCTTTTAGCTAACACTTACACTTCTACTTCTACTAACGTTTCCTACTGGAACATGCCAATGGCTGCTAATGGGGAATGAGAGACAGAAGAATTCGGCTTTTAGTTAACGCGCACGCTGCGAATTTTTTATTGTTCAACAACGCACAGGAAAAATCTCCCACCGGCACTACCTTGGAGGTCAAGATCTGGTACTAGCGTTACGACTGGTTACGCACTACTACGAGAGACGAACGGGTGCCGCCTTAAGGAGCTTCGCCCCTAAAATCTCCCACCGGCACCACCTTGGAGGTCATCATCTGGTACTAGCGTTACGACTGGTTACGCACTACGACTACGAGGGACGAACGGGTGCCGCTTTAAGGAGCTTTGCCCCTAAAAAACCTGCACTAGAGCCCCCAGCCAAGGCACCCGGTGTGTGTTCTCGGATGCTGTTCCGGCAAGCTTCTTTGGCCGTGCCGCGTCCGCCTCTTACTCCGCGACACAGCCGAAGCCCACCGCCAGATGTATGTATGGCAGTTGTTCACAAAAAGTTCCTGAGTGGCCGAGACCCACCACCGCGATACAGTCGGTCTCGTCGTCCAGATCCACGTATGGAGCAACCCCGAACCAAATCGCAGCGTGGCCGGCATAGACCACCGAGATGTAGTCAATGCCGCCCACCAGAAGCGTCATCGGCAAAGCACCAAGCCAAGCCGCAGCGTTGTAGCGACCGACCACAGCGACACAGCCAGCATTGGCCACCAGAGACATTGTCGGCGGCTTTGATCTTTCGCAGTCATGGCCATAGGTCGGCAAACTCACTCATGAGTCGACTCATTCAGACTCACTCAGACTCAGATCGTG